>NW_024882882.1:0-175805 GCF_019059575.1 Amphibalanus amphitrite
TTTTAGTATCTTATTTTACATTTTTGATGCATTTAAGCCAGGGATGCGGAGCCGTGGAAATTTCAGACGGCTCCGGCTCCGGCTCCGGCTCCGGAGAAAAAAAATCGGCTCCGGCTCCGGCTCCGGCTCCGGGTGAAATGTTATGGCGGCTCCGGCTCCGGCTCCGGCTCCGAGTAAAATGGTCCGGCTCCGGCGGCTCCGGCTCCGACTCAGTACATCCCCTACGCAATCAATTAAATACGGGTGGAAGAAAAATTGGATTGGTTATACGCGTTACTCTTTGCCATGACCGGCTCACCGCGTCCCCGCGCAAACGCACCTCGGAGAGAACTGGCAGAACAAAGGGCTAGGAAGCGATGGCATTGGAAACGCAGTCGCCGCGAATCGGAGTTCAGTGAACCATCGTAAGCTGACACCTGTCTCGGCTGCATTGGGGGGTGAGGGGTGGGGGGTGTGTGGGATGAGACGGTGCTGGGAGTCGCAGTCCACTGCACTGGTTTGAAAACAATGGCCGTCACCTGATGACTGGTCCTCATGTTCTGGGGATGCAGTAGACGTGGGGGGGGGGGGGGGGGGGGGGAAGAGCAAACAGGAAGTTGTTTGCGTACTGTGGAATACTGGGGATATTCGGATTTTTTCATTCACTTGATGGCCCATGACGTAAGTACCATATGTTTTACTGCCTTGTACTGTCAAACCGAACTAGGTCAATTATTTTTTCCTCTTCAAAAAATAAAAAGGAGCCGGAGTCGCCCCCTTTTTTGGCGGCTCCGGCTCCGGCTCCGGCTCCGGGCTATATTGTTTCACGGCTCCGGCTCCGGCTCCGGCTCCGGGCAAAATATGCCGGCTCCGGCGGCTCCGGCTCCGACTCCGGCTCCGGCTCCGCATCCCTGATTTAAGCATCATATCTGAATTCAGGACATCAAACAGTGTAAGAATGTGCATTTTTTCTTGTTAAAATAATATTGCGGACCTAAAGTAAATATTTACCGAATATTTTTAATATGATTTACTTAATAATTTAATAATTTAATAATAATTAAATTTACTGAAAAAATAGGTACGTTGCCGGTTGCAGGCAGAAATACTAAAATATAATCTAATCTGACTTAACCTTAGGTATCAAACGTAATCTAACCTTGCCTGGCTCAACTGCAAGGGGTGGTTAGGTGTAACTTATCATTGTTTTGTGTAAAAAGTATTGTTAGTATAGATGTGTGGTATCTTTTTTCAAGCTTAGTAGCATGTGTTCTTTTTCATGTTTTTTTAAATTTTGTGCATTCCTTTAGTTTTTTAGAGGGTGCGAAAGGTAGCCGTAACTGAAGAGTGTGATTACAAAATGTTGCCAATTTTTAATTTGGAAGGTGAAATGGCCATGGGTGGCTACCTAATAGATGATTTTGCTATGGCAAAAGCATGGTCCATCAGGCATTTTTGTGAATTGAAGTGGCAAAATTGTTAGGTACTTATCAATTTAGGTGATCACTTTGATCACTGTGCTGTGAAATTACTTTATCTACCTTGCCCATCCTAACTTACCCTAATATTTATTGTTGTTTTGGTTGTTATTGTTGATACATAAACATTCATTCTGCAAAATGAAACAACATATAACTGAAGCAAATATCAATGTAACTCCTCATGCATCTTTACAATTGTGTACGATTATAAAGCTCATACATAATGTACTGTCTCTGTTCCTTGTCTTGTTCTACTGTGTTCTACATTTGTGATATGACACGCCTACACATCCAGGCAGTATTTGAGCTCAGAAAAGTGTTTATCTGACTTTTCCACATAGCATTGTTCTCAGTAAGCATACTTATTAACAACTAAATGTCTAGTGTTCAAATCACATCATAAGAGAGGAAGATAAAGGCCCACCATTGTCATGTCCTTGCTGCAAAGGGGCATTGCTATTACACTGGTAGGTAATTGACATATGGGAATGTGCGTTTATTTCCAGCACCTGGTGTCTCCACGGAGACAGTCTCTGCCGCGCCCACGGAGACAGTCACTGCCGCGCCCACGGAGACAGTCTCTGCCGCGCCCACGGAGACAGTCTCTGCCGCGCCCACGGAGACAGTCACTCTCTCTGCTCCGCCCACGGAGACAGCCGCTGCTGGTCCCACGGAGACAGCCGCTGCTGGTCCCACGGAGACAGTCTCTGCCGCGCCCACGGAGACAGTCACTCTCTCTGCTCCGCCCATGGAGACAGCCGCTGCTGGTCCCGCGAAGACAGTCTCTGCCGCGCCCACGGAGACAGTCACTCTCTCTGCTCCGCCCATGGAGACAGTCACTCTCTCTGCTCCGCACACGGAGACAGCCGCTGCTGGTCCCACGGAGACAGCCGCTGCTGGTCCCACGGAGACAGTCTCTGCCGCGCCCACGGAGACAGTCACTCTCTCTGCTCCGCCCACGGAGACAGCCGCTGCTGGGCCCGCGAAGACAGTCTTGGGGACAGTCGTTGATGTGCCTGTGTATATATCAACAGTGATGAGTAGTATTCGGCAGATTGAGGGCAGAATGGCAGAAATCAGCGAATCTCTCAAGCGACCGAGCGTGCAGTCCGGACCAACCGTTCTTGCGATGGAGTCAGACATGACGTCCGTGCGAGATCTTGCAAGGATCTTAAGCACTGCACCTGAACTGGTTGCCGTACCAGAGCAGAGCTGCATTTACTGCTCCACTTGTCTGCCTGAGTTCCGACCAGACCGTGATATGCAGACTGCAAAGTCTAACCTGGGCGGACTCTTCCGGTACGACTTTAGCCATGGCGTAAGCTTTCCAAGGTCGTGTCCGGTTCCGAGGGCCTTCAGCGCCATGAAGGATGCTGTCAGGTCGCACCTGTGCGGCAAACGGCATAAGCACCAAGTGGAGGTGAAGAAGGCAAGGGAAGAAAGTATCGCGAAGAGAGAGCAGTCCTCCGCGCGGACTGCCAGGAATGTGCTGCGTGTGGCTTATCACGTGCTGAAGGACTCCCTGCCTCACAGCCAGTTCGAAAAAATGATAGTTACATGCCACAAAGCAGGCGCAAAGATGGGGAATCTGTGCCACTCGGCTCAACAGATGCAGCGATATCGAAAGGCTTTCAGCCAAGAGATAATGGAAAGTCTAGCCCGCCATGTGATGTTCTCACCATGCGTGTCGCTGGTAGTGGACAAGGTCACCGTCATGCACCGCACCATGGACATAACCGGCATTGTCACCATCATCCCCACTGCGCCGCCGCAGCAGCTGTTCCAGAGTTTTGTGGTTGGAGCCCCGATCGTGAAGAACCACGACGGTGCTGGGCTTGCGGAGGAGTGGTTGGGCACAGTCAAGTCATGTGGTGTGACAACCGCTGACAAACTGGCTGCCATCAGCACGGACGGGCAGTACCACCACGGTGGTGTTCCAGGCCGGTTTCTGAAGCGCCTGCGGGACTCTGAAGAGGATGTCGCACAACGGTCAAAGAGGCCATGTGTGCCGTGCCTGTGGGACGATGCGCACCTCTTGCAGCTGGCCGATGGTGACGCACGGAAGGGCGATGGGTGTCAGTGGGTTAGAGAAACCGTGGACACCATCACCCGCATCAACAAGAAGTTCACGCATGGGAAAGCCTATGAAAGCTTTCGTGACACCATTGAGGCTCTGGGCGGCGAGGGAAAAGGCATACTGCTGTGGTCAGACACGCGGTTTGCTCCGCATGCCGCGAAGGTGCTGAAGGCGTTTATCGCCAACCTGCCTGCCTTCAAAGCCGACATGGAGAAGCAGCTGATGTCTGGCGATGTGAAGTCGTCTGTCCTGGTTGAGATTCGACAGGACATCAAGATGATGACAGGTTAGTGAGGCCGTTTTCTGAACAAAATTGGGCATGACATTTTCTTCTCATTTTCACAAGTTCTTGAGAGGAACACATTTATTCGATCGTTGCCATTCAGCAAATATCCACAGTCCGTGGAAAATGCTCAGCTGCGGTGCGTCAGCATGGTCGAGTAATCATCTTTCATATCTAACAATTTACGGATGTCAGCTGTGTCTGTTAAATTGGGTGCTCTTGCATGCTGTTTAACATATTGAGCTGCGTCCTTTTTAGGTGACGGCCTATGATCACTGATCAGGCACACTGCAAAACTCCCGATATATTTTAGCGCCATTATGCTAACGGAGGAGCCCGCTTATATTCACGCAGTATTGGTTCAAGTGTTTCTATTATAATAGAAGGGACGTTGCTATTTACATCGTGTTGTTATTTTTCTGCTTTCTAATTAATCATTATTTTCAGCCAGGTGGTTTCAAGCGCGTGTGGCGGCACTGCTGGACTTGTATACCGCTCTGTCGGAGGCCAGCAAAGCCCAGCAAAACCTCCAGCTTCTGCCCTGGGAACGCCTGAAGCTTCGCAATGGACTGCTGGAGGAACTGCGCTCCAAACACCTCTCGCTACCTCGCGCACGGAGGCCTGGAGAGGTCTCTTCAGCACAAATCCGGGAGCTGCTTGCAGAAAAGGATCCAGAGGACACACCGAGCTACTGGCCAAACCTGGCAAGGCATCTGGAAAACATGTCTCCGTCACAGGTATGCATATTATTAATTCACATTTCGTTTAGTTGGAAGCATGCCAACGAGTCTTTTACTTTTGAACTGATTGATCTAGGTCCACATAAAATTGACTAATAATTCCGTTGATTTTGAGTTTTCTCTTCTTGTTTTTGTTAATGTCTTGAATAGCATATTTTAAATTTATGTATCGGCATTTCAATGACAAATACATCTAGCTGGAGGTGGCTGAGCCTAGGGTAAACATTTTGACCATGGTAAAAATGTTGCACTCATTTGAATTCGGGCTTTTTTACACTCGCCCAATATTATTCCGTGCATTTTCTTGCAAGCTTGGCTTGCGTTCTTCTACGCTTAATCGGAAAATCGGTTCCTTTATTTCGAACTCGACAATATGTCTAAGCCAAAATGTAACAAACCATCTGGCTTGCATGCGGTAAAATATACTAAACGCGGTCGGTGATAAATGTTTACTAACTCCATCTTTACTTCTTCTAACCCGGCCTGCGGCGTTATTCAGCATGCTATATTCCTTACAGCTAAATCGTCCATTATCTCCTTTGTCCATTACCGTATTGTCCATCGTCCATTATCGCATTCATTGCTAAGAATATAGCATGCTTCTAGGTGCCCATGTGATCTTGTTGGTTTGTTTTGGTGCAGTCTTTATAAGACAGTGAGCTATGGTATTCGCCTTTCAATTGTATTCAAGAGACGTACAACAAAGTGATCTGGTGTGGATGGACGTCCAAAATACATTTGCGACACTGACTTTTTGTTCATATTATTTTGGTTGATGTTCTTCTCACACCTCATCCTAAAGTTTTAATGGTCAATATCGCCTATTTGTGTCTTCAATCAGAATACGATTGCCTGGCCATTGTCGAGTCGCAAGGTAAGAAAATGTGTTTATTTGAATGCGCTCGTCTTTTTCAGGTGTGCGAGATCGCGACGTTCACAAAGGCGTTGATCGAGCGCTGTGCCAGTCGCGCAAAAGGCCAGGACTCCCGCGGCTCCTCCAAGGGAAGTCACAACGAGAAGGTGGCCGACAGCATGGAGGACATCCAAACGGTCAGCGATCTGGCGGGTATCCAAGCCTCTCCTACGTCAGGGATCGTGGGCACAGTAGTAATTAGGGCTAGTCGGCTTCATAGGGCGGGGATCATCCCGAATGAGCTTTCCCACACTTCAGCGCGAGCTATGTTCACTGCTCTCAAAAAACTACCACCGGCTGACAACAAAAGGCTCTTCAAAGAACTGTGGGACATGGCCAAGCATGACCAGTCGCTGAGCGACTACATGGCCCTGGTCGTGCGCCTATGGCTCATCTGGCCGGTGGAGACAGTCGTCGAGAGCATGGCGAGCGTGCTCAAAGCCGTCTTCAAAGACTGCCGAGTGCTGGACCACGACAATGCTGCCATGGAGCTCATCATCCGTTGGAACGGCCCAGACGTGGCGCATGCGGAGGGTCTTATAGACCAAGTGCTTCGCCACAACCAGCAGCTGAACAATTTCACGCGCGCCACAATCGTTCAGGCTGTCGAAGGCACAGTCATCTCCCGACATATGTCTTCCCGTCATCCTCGCTCATACATTTATCTCGAAGCTAGGAAGCGTAACTAGTGAAAATGTGTAGCAGTGTCTGTGGTGCGTGCAGTGTTATGAATGTGTAAGCAACTCATTGTGTGTGTAATGTCGGGCCACGTAGGCAATGGAACCAGTGAATTGTCTTGTGAGTTGTGACATTCAATGTACATGGCTTTCCGTCTTCCATGACTTGCATCGAGTCAACGCCAGATCAGAATAGTTTTTTGCCAGGAACACATTGATGGTAATCAATATCCATAATACTGAGTGCTGTTGGTTCTGTGGGTAAGCGGCGATTATTAGTGGGTTCTTTATCCTATTGTAATGTCAGGCCGCAGGGCTGTACACCCGGTGAAAGTGTCCGTATTTCAAAGAATTTCGGCGTCTTTCCAGATCGTTTTTGTCAATCTGCTTCCTGGCTGTATGAATGTTAATACGATGTTCGATCATTCATATCGTACATCCACGGATGGACGGTGAACTCTGCCTTTTAGATGATTTGGCATGGGCCGGAGCGCACGCATTAGTTCTGGGCCCATGCTCTTATTTTCATTTGTTATAGTGCTCGTGTACGATTTTTAGCCCAGTGCCCACTACCATTGATACCAAATACAACGATCTCAGGCCGCTCTCCGGCAAATGCATTACGATGGTGGTGTTTGATACCGAGGCTGGCGACAGTAGCATCAGAAGTGAATTCAAATACATGCATTATTTACTTAAAAAACGTTCCGTTGGCTGTCCAACACCCTAAGGGCTATGGGCATTGGCCAGCCGGTGCTGCGACCACCATCTGAGCGAAAGTTTTGGTCGGCGACCACTAAACGCTTTTTTTGAGCCCTGACTGGGCGCCTCCGCCCCATACTTTGGTGAGTGGGTGCCTCCGCCTCATACACTGGTGAGTGGGCGCCTCCGCCTCATACACTGGTGAGTGGGCGCCTCCGCCTCTTGGTGAGTGGGCGCCCCCGCCTCATACCTTGGTGAGTGGGCGCCTCCGCCTTATACCTTGGTGAGTGGGCGCCTCCGCCTTATACCTTGGTGAGTGGACGCCTCCGACCCATACCTTGGTGAGTGGGCGCCTCCGCCTCATACTTTGGTGAGTGGACGCCTCCGCCTTATACTTTGGTGAGTGGACGCCTCCGCCTCATACTTTGGTGAGTGGGCGCCTCCGCCTCATACTTTGGTGAGTGGGCGCCTCCGCCTCACACACTGGTGAGTGGGCGCCTCCGCCTTATACCTTGGTGAGTGGGCGCCTCCGCCGCTATGAGGCGGTACTTTGGTGAGTGGGTTTGTTGTGTTATTATGTGGTATAACCCTCGCCGGCACAGGGGGGGGGGGGTTGATGCAACCCCCCCTAAGGTTTTTCGCGAATAACTCGCGTAAAAAGCGGCTGATCGCGACGAAACTTTCAGTACCCTCGCATTGATCAATTTTACATGTTCCCTGAAAATTTCATGACCCTGACCCCAATGACCTTTGACCTGTGACCTCTTTTCCGTGACCATGTTTGGCCGAAATCGCGGTTCGGCGCATGTCGGCTCGCATTAGCCGCGCGTTTGCAAGCTTTTCGTGGTTTCAAACGTTCAAACATGTGATTTGATGTTGCTCCCATACATTAGGGTGGGTGTCAAGGTCACCTGAAGGTCAGGTCAGGTCAATGACCTTTGGTGACCTCGGGTGACCTCGGTTCACTTTTTCGAGTTTTACATGTTTCTAGGCTAGTTTTTGGAGCTGAATTCGAATTTAGCAACCATTTGAACATTTACGAAGTAGTTTTGGTGCCTTCGTAACATGTTACGAAGCTGTCAGAGGCGGTTGACACGCATTACGAATACCCGTCACAACCCATACCGGTTGACCTGACCTGACCTGACCTGACCTGGTCTAAATGCTTAAAAACATCGTCTCTGATCAAAACTAACACGATATTCGTGATCAGCATCCCGGAAAACCACGTAGCAGCCACACTTTACGACTTTCTAACATGTCCCGATTTTCCCGGTTTTCGGGTCATTGACCTGACCTGGAAGGTCACCTGATGACCTAGGACCTTAAAATTGGGTATCATCGGCTTCCTCTCGTGACGGGCAACACGCTCGCTTTTTTCCGCGAAGCTCTAGCTCGATCAGGGGCCAAACGCGAGGGGGGGTCGTACCAACCCCCCCCCCCCCTGTGCCGTCGAAGGACGCAAAATGGCCTGTGCCGGCGAGGGTTAACGTACACAACAGCACGTAATAATATCACATTATGTGGATGCTGGTTTGAAAAAGAGGTGAACATAACTTTTTGGTGTTGGGCTATTGTTTCGTATTTTATCAATGAAAAAGTAGGTGAGTGGCTTTGAGAGGGTCAATTGCCAAACAATGTAAATTTGATTGTTTTCGCAGGAGCTTGCCAATTTTGACTATCATGCTTATGAATCCGTTCTTACGGTATCTTATTTTCTAATCAAGGGAAGAGTTTCCCTGAAACATCAGCTAATGTTGTTTTTAAACACTTTTCATCGATTCGAAACAACTGTGCTTCGCGTTTCCTATTTTGGATTAACGAAATTACTAACTAAAGCTCGTAATGGCGTAGTTCATTACACTAGCAGGTCTATTGACACGGAAGTTTTCGGCGCTCCAATCGCTAATCATTGGCATGGAACGGGTGATGTATGTGTGCCTCGTACCTTTGCTCTGACTCGAGTTTGCTTTCGTCACTTTCCTTTCAACACGTGTAAGCATTGGGTGCCCGTTGTTAAGGATGTGGGCTTAATGAAGTCATGCTTGTGCGGTACACAGTACGTCATTGTGAGGACTCTTGCTGGGCCGCAATAGCAGGATCAGTCGCTGCGCCATGGCTCGACGGCTTATGTGGCGTTTTCTAAATAGCCGTGCTGGAACGTACTTCATTTATCTGGGTCTAGTTCTTGCCGATTTGGCTGTGTCATTGTTTTTTTTTATCGTGACCTCATTGATTCCGGTGTGATGTACGAATTACGGTCATATCGAAACCACATTATATTATTCTGAACTGAATATTTCTTTGATTGCTGCATGACCTCTCGTAACTTTTGCTATCACATTAACCCAGTTCTTGACCTTTGCGGACCGTGGGCGTTATTGTTTCCCTTTGACCTCGTGACCGTACTGATAAGGATGACACTTGTGACCCACCAGCGATCTCGTGGACTTCCCTGACCCTATGATTGTGACCCAGACCCCTTCGTCAAACCTCTTTGACTTTTGTAAGTCCATTAGTAACCCCATTGACCTTCCTGACCCTTTGGTGACCCGTCTGACCTCTATGACCTCATCACTGACCTCATTGACCTCCCTGACCTTTTGCTAACACCTCTCACGTCCGAGCAGCTGACCCTGGATACGATCTGGCTGTACGTGTGCGGAATCGACCCGGCCTCCGGGGGCAGGCTGCCCAGTCGACTGTGTGTCATCCCCGAGGCTCTTACTTGTCTTCTGGAGATGGTCCGTGCTCACCTCAACTACGAAAGGTGAGAAATCGGAGGGTCAAAGGAAATAGTTCACTTTTAACATGAGATTTTGAACTGGAATAGCAGTTTGGTAGCTTGCGCTGAGACTAGTACAAATCAGGAGCTGTTACGGCCCAACGATCATCCTAGACGAAGATATTCCATTTCTCGTTCCGAAAAGAGTGCTTTGCAGAGGAATGCGTGCCTTGCACAGGAATGCAGCCACGTCATCGTCAGCCAATCAGCATGCTGCTTTGTACACTACAGAATCCTCGCCTCAGACGGAAGCACTTGCTGCGCGCTCCACAAATGGCAAATCTGGGCAACTTGCGCGTGCCATTCTTTGTGATAGATGCCGTTGCCTGCGGTGCAGTTTTGTGAAGTCTGATTGTGAGCGCGCCTATATAATGTAAAATATACATGAAAAAAATCAGCATGCTGCTTACAGCCAATGCAGCATGCGTAGGTTTGAACTACGCAATATGATTGGTCAACGCGTAATAAGCTTCCGCGTCGAAACATTATTTTATACAGAATATAGTTCTTCCTACATTAAACTATTGAAAATAATCCTTTTTACAAAAAGGTTTTATTTTATTTATCGAACATTTTGAGCATATAAAAATCATAAATCCATAGGAAAATACTACTTTCAGGAATGACGTGAACTATTTCCTTTAATGTGTGCATGTGGTGAATGGTGTTAGGAACTCTTGAATGGAGTGGTGTATGAGATGATTTTTTTTTTTAAATTTAGTCCGAACCTTTTGATGGGAAGGATTCACAAGGACAGAGCCACCGCTAAGCGAAGCTTGTTGCGGTGACCCTGCCCTCTACCCTCCGATCGCGTAATTCCAGTTCTATGGCAGAATTTAGAGTCCAAAGTTTAACGTGCGCACATAGCCGCGCATGGCCGGTCCCCTCACTGACTTCACCTGGCTACGGCCTGCCACCAACCGCAACCATACCTGTCAGGAGGCCCATAAATGTCAAGCGCCCGTCGCGCTTCGAACCTGGACTGTTGTAACCGGGAACGCGTGCTCTCACCACGCGGAGTCCAACGCTCTACCAACTGAACTACGGGACCGGCTGACCTCTGACCTCTGTGACCTCATCACTGACCCAATGGACCCCTGATCCTTGGCTAACACCTCCCTCGTCCGAACAGCATGATAAACAACACATACGTTTTGTGGTTTATTGATCACACGGCAAGCGGAGGCTCAAAAAAGCATGCACCAACATTCGGCATTGGATAAGCATTAGCAACATTGATGTTGACATACAAAAGATATTTGAATCAGGATTTTAACCGCTGTCAATGACAAGGCATCGTCACAAAAGTGATGTTCATGACATCTACAGGCTCTACAAATTTTCCGTATGGCAAGGTCTTACTGAACCCTACCTAACACTCAATCCATGACCTTCCCTAGCCATACCATACTCACTCCACCCTTACCTTCTACCCTTACTTCACCCTGTAGAAGCGTGCGACTCAAGCGGTTCTACTCAAAGCTTGATTGATGACTATGACTACCTCGACACGACATGGACTAAGCGGCAAAGCAGCACTGAACGGCTCACACCACGAAAACCCTCCGTCAAAGCCCCATTTCCATTGGGGTCAAAGTTGTCCACTTGCATTGAATTGTATTGTTTTGTGACCGATTTGACCTTACGAGTTAGAATCCTTAAAAATAAGAGTTTAGGTTTAGCAGAACGCGTAAGTTATGATTATCCTGGCAAGTTGTTATTACTTTAATTGGGTTGGTCAATACTTATATCGCCACCAAACTTTACGATTGATGCGACCCTATAATCAATTTGCTACCAAACTGTTTCATTTTGCACCTGATCCTGTTAAGATTTGACTTAAAAAGGCAAAGTGGATCTGCGTTACAACTCAGATTCCTTCTCAACCCTCTGTGCCCAGTGCGGATCACGTGCCCGCTGTTGAACAAGAGGGTCCTTCGGCCGATCCATCCGGTCACTGGCTGATGACTTGTACTGCTCGTCTGGTAGACGGAAGAGCCTGTCCACGCCGCCCCCTGCCTGGCACTGACTATCCAATGGGACGAGTTGTGGTTTTGGTGGCTGGCGGGGCACGGTGACGTAGTGACGCGTACCTCCGTAATCGCCGTGACCATGTGGCAGGCCTCCCACTGCTCCTCTCTGGTGACCAAATGGAGTGAGACATGGGCTCTGGTAACCCTTCTCCAACTGTTCTGGGCCACGGCTGGTATATGTCGAGACAGGCCCGGCACTGGTTGGGCGGTCTATTAAATCCTCCATGTCTTGGTGAGACGTGTGGCCAGTCGTATTTCCAGCGTCGTGAGTCATTTCGTGGCCGGGCTCAGACATTCCGTGCGCCTCCGTCGATGAATGTGGCGACTGGGACTTTTGGGACTTTTGGCGGACTTCTTCCGACTTTTTTTCCGGTTTTGTTTCACGACTGGTGTGTGTTTCGCCGGTTCCGACGCTGTTCGTGCTGTCTGGGGCGCCCTGATCGGCCGGCTGGTGGGACGCGGTGTCGACTGACCCGGGTACGTAGTTCTGAATCGGTGCGCTGATCGTGGGTCGTGAGTCCGGTCCGGGAGTCTGCTGATCGTCAGAGGGGTGCAGCGGAAAAGTAGCAAATTGGACTTGGTGGGGGTCGGTGTGTTGACCGTCAGATGGATCCAGCAGGGCGTGATAGGGGGACCCGCTTGTCTGCCGATCCTCGGCAGAGACTCGTGACCAACGAGCTACATTTCCTATACCTGAGTGGCGTGTTGTTCGCCTGCGTCGGCTTCCATTTTGTCCTTCAGCACTCGAGTGTTGTCTGAAATGACGTCGAACAAAAAATGCGGTGACGGCTAGCGCAATCAGGACCGCGGGAATGATGGTAGCGACTAGGATCTCATTATGGGTGAAGCCGGTGCGGACCTGGTCTGATCCATCAGCGGACGTTTGGTCCCCGGTCTCAGAGATCGTTTGTTGGTCCTGTTCATTTGATTCACCGGCTGTCTGAGGCGGCTGTGGCGGCCCGCCTCGCGGTGGCGGCCTACCTCCTCTGAGTAGCTTGGTCGGATTAGTGGGCGGTGGGATGGTGGTGGGTCTAGGACAGAACTCCTTCAGGTAGTGGCCCAGTGGCGGTCGAAAACCATTGATCACGCAGAGAGGCTGGTGTATCCAGAACTCGTTCTCAGAAGATGCATCGAGTCCCAGAGCTGTCGCTATGTCGCACGTACAGGGAATGTCCAATGTCATGTCATGCATTGTTATCATCTGGGTCTGGTTGAACTGCAGTGAACCGTTCTGTGGACGTTTGATGTGGAGATTGTCTAACAGAATCCGGTTGCGAGCTGTGCTGTTTTCTTTCATCACACTTACCGACCTGAAGGCTCCCTTTTGCAGAACATCAATTGTGCAGTTCCTGATTGTGATATCGTCTGCACGCACCGTAAGTGCTTCCTCTGACGCTTCAGCGATAGTGCTGTTCTCAATGTAAAACTTCGTAACATTCAGCTGCAGTCCATCCTTTGCTATTGTTCCGAATATGTTGTTCTTGATTCGAACATTCTCAACGGTCCCGCAGATGCCCGATGTTTCGATCTCGTCAAATTCGCTGTTTTCTAGAATAAGCTCAGTCATCCCTTTGCAAGCTGAAATGCAGTTCTTTCTGGTTCGATTGATATGCGACGAGCTCAGGGATAAATATCCAATTTTGCCCCCGAATGTGTTTTCACCGCATGCTTCCATGGCAACATCTTTTACCTTTAGCTTGTCAATGTTTGCCTCGATACCATCCGGCTCAATGTTGAGGTACTTCACTTTTTCCAGCCTGGCCTCTGTCATCCTCGAGTTTCGGGACAGTGCACCTGAATGTATAGTGAGGTTGTCGGTGCCGTCAATCCAGGCCTTGTGCACTGTGACATTTGACGTGAATGCTTGCTTTGATATCGAAAGTGTTTTTATACCTATCATGTGAACATTTTCTATCAGAGAATCATCGCTGAAGGCGCTTTCATGAACAACCAGTGATTGTATTCCACTCAATGTCAAGCTGCGAAACTGTGCGCCAGCAGCGGAAAAAGGGAACAGCTGGCAGTCATCCACGTCTGTTATGGTGATCCTGGAGTCTCCTTTCCAGTCTTGGAATGTCTTGGAATGCAGCTGAAGACTCTTCACTGTGCTAATCCTCACGGTGATCGGTTCGGAGTTGCCGCCGCGCGCCAGAGAACGGGGAAGCAGGATCAAGGTGTTGACGTCGTTGACCTCGATGACGTCCAGGAATTCCAGAGAGGAGATGGAGTCTGCACTGATCGTAATGGTCTCAGCATCGGATATTTTGATTTCTTTTACACCTCTTGGAAACGATGCTGCTGTGATGTTTATCTGGAACAGAGTCATGAACCCTCTGTCATCATTAGAGGTGGCAGAAGATGAAAATTTTGGGAACCAGACTCGAACCAGACCCGGCTGGACATTTCTGGAACCAGTCGGACCCGGTCTTAGTTGGAATCGGAACCAGTCGGACCCGTTCCCCAAAAGTCAATTAATACAAACTACTTGTAGGTATCATTAGTTGCATCATGTAAAACAGCCTATTTCCCACTGGGAATACTCATGAGATACTGTGTGCAAAGAAACATTCACTTCATATTTTGCGGTAATGTGTAGTGTGCAAGATGTATAGTTAATGGTAGGACCCGGTTGGACCCGTCAGAAAAGTTCCAGGAACCGGTCTGGACCCATATGGGTCCGGACTGGTTCTTTGGACCGGGTCCTCGGGTCCACATTTTGCCACCTCTAGTCATCATCATCATCATCGTTGTCGTCACCACCACCACCACCATCATCAATCATCATCGTCATCGTCATCATCACCATCATCATCATCATCAATCATCATCATCGGCATCAGCCATCAGCATCAGGCATCATCAGCCATCATCATCAGCATCAGGCATCATCAGCATCATCATCAGTATCAGCCACCGCCATCAGCATCAATTATCAGCATCAGCCATCAGCATCAGCCATCAGGTCAGCCATCGACATCAGCATCAATCATCATCGTCAGCATCAATCAACAGCATCAATCATTAGCATGATCATCAATCATCAGCATCAGCACTAATCATCATCATCATCATCATCATCATCATCATCATCATCATCAATCATCATCATCGGCATCAGCCATCATCATCAGCATCAGCCATCATCATCAAACATCGGCATCAGCATCAATCATCTGTATCAACATCAATCATCATCATCATCATCATCGTTAGCATTAACAGTTACATCATCATCGGCCATCGCTCATCGTCATATTTATCTGCTCCACCTACCTGTTTCGTTGGCCGGTTTTTCATGCTGCAGATTACTGTATCGGAGGTCTGACATTCTTCCCGTACAACAAACTCGCAGTTGGAAATGTAACAGTCGGTGGCGGAGACCACATGCCGGCCGACGGTCAGCACAATCAGAAATGAGATCACTGAGGTGATAATCCCCATAATGGGTAGTTATATTGAGTTACGGACAAGGGTGGTGCCGCGTTCATGTTACTGTAACAGCGGCACGGCGACGAATGACTTGCAGCGCCTGTTGCACAGAGATTGCTTATCAGTTGTTGGACTATCTTGTTTGCTTTCAGGGGCGTTTGAAAGGTGGGCAGGGCATTGAAACAGAGCACGGAGTTCAGGACGGGACAGGACGGCCGGAGGTCACCCATCATCATTCATTCAACCATCTCCAACGAACTGAGGGTCCGCGCTGAGCTATGAAGACGTGAATAACAACAATCGCGTACGTCTGTGACTTGACTGGGACGGCGGTTCGACTCCAAATGACCTGATTGCGGCCATTGAAGCGGTGCTACACAGATTGCTTGTCACAGTCCGTGGTGAACTGTCATCGGTTGGCTTGTTGACACATTCAAAAGGTGGGCAGAACTTTCGAGCAGGATGGATTAGGACGCCATGGGACTTCCAGTGGTCATCCATCATCGTTCTGTTCATCGGTCGGTGGATCCGCACTTAGCCATGGATAAGGGTGCCATCACATCGTAAGTGTGCCGGGGACAGCGGCCTGACGTCGGATGATTGGGCTTAGGCGTGCCGAGACTAACGCGCAGCCTCACGCAGATGGTTTGGGACTGTTCGGGTCCGTGCAGCATAGATCTGTGCTGCGTGCGTTATACTCGGGTGGCGTCAACCGCCTGGCTCCGCCCACTCTCCGCCGGCACGCAGGGGCCGAGCGCCGCTCCACGCGCGGCAAACCGTGGCGCGGGTGGACTGTCGTTATTGGATTTGTTAAATTAGATTGTCGCATGGGTGAAAAACATACAAAAAACTTTGTATGTTTTTGAGGTCCCATGTGGGACCCCAACGCAAACATCTGGAACCCCAATTTTCGTTTTGAGACCCCGATAGTGGAGGCCCTAGAAACGTGTCAGCTACTTTGCAAATGGAGGTCCGCTGCTCATATACGGAGATTCTCTGTACAAATAGGCGGCCCACTGAACCAGAAGTGGAGATCTCGGGGGGGGGGGGGGGTCAGGACCCCCCCTGAAAACGAAATACTGCTATGTAAGTCAATGGTACTGCATCCAGCCCGCCTCCATCTGCCCGGCCTGGACCCCCGGGACATTTTGACAGATCTCCACCCCTGCACTGAACAAACAGGAGGTCCCATGGACAAGAAGGAGGTCCTCTGGACAAATAGAAGGCCCCTTGCACATATAAAAGGCCCTCTGTCCTCTGTACAAATGGGAGGTCCCCTAGGCAAATAGGAGGCCCTCGGTACAAACAGGAGGCCCCCTGGACAAATAGGAGGCCCTCTGAAGATATGTTGTGTGAAGGTCTTTGTGCCGTTTATAGAAAGGAAGTTTGTAATAAGAGATATTAACCTTACTCTCATATTAGCCAAAAGATATACAATTTCAAAAAGACAAAATACAGTTTCGGGAGCTTTCGGCTTTGCGCCTTTATCAACCGTTATGTATTATTTAGATCATTTTCGTCACAAACTTGCATGGAACAGAAAATTCGAATTGGTACGAACATGCAGAAATCACACACGCACTTCCCAGGCTGGGGGGATCCGTGCTATCGTAAGTTATATCGGACGTGGCTGCGAAACTTCTCTCGGTACGAAACTTCTCTTGATCGGAAGAAAATCGGAGGGATGAAAAAGAAAGAGCGGCCCATCGGAGCTACGTTGTACGTAAGTTGTTTCGCAGCGTTTAAATGCCAGTTTTACTACGATTTAAATGCCAAGCAGATCAGCTGACTTCGTAGTACCATGTCGATAAGGTCGAATTCCCCATACGTATATAGTGTAAAAGTGACCCCTATTGCAAATGGGCTGTCAGGGACATCTCCTCCTCTGTAAATTTGGAGGGATCATGTGTCGGCATTCCCACGTTCGTTTCGGAGTCCATCTGTTCCATTTGGAGCCCGTCAGTTGGCGTCAAGAGTTGGCGCAGCGAGCGCCCCGAAGACTGCGTCTGCGCACGAGGCTTCGCGATGGAGGAGTATTTTGACAAAATCGCCCTCGCTGCAGAAGAAATAGAGGGACTTGTTGAGAAAGAGGAGGCCGCAGTGTGCCGACGACTTTAAACTGTACGCCAACGCCAAGACCAAGGCAATCAGGGGGCGCTCAGATGATCGGGAGGTTTCAATTGATCAGGGACCCACCAGGTGACCAGGGAACCCTCTGATAACCAGGGGCCCTTCCAGTAACCAGGGACTCCTTCAATAACCAGGGGCCCCTCAGTAAACGTGGGCCACTCAGGTTACTGCAAGAGACAGTAGTCCCTTATAACCAGGGACCGGCAAGGTCTCTCAGGTCCGTTTTTGACAAAGCTGTTATTGACGTCATATGCGAGCCCTTTGCCACCAGCAGAGGGCCATTTCAAGCCTTTTTAGGGCCGTTTAACGTCTCTTGAGTTTCCTTTGAGGCTAAGGGCCTCTTCAGCAGCCGAGTGGTCTTTGAGGCCTTTTTGAGGGCCTCTTAACGTCAGCTGAGGACCGTTGGACGCCATCTGAGGACCGTTTGGGGCCTTCTGATGGCCAGTAGATGCCAACTGAGGGCTCTCTGACACCAGCTGAGGGCACGCTGACACCAACTGGGGGCCTCCTGACACCAGCTAAGGGCGCTTTTATATTTGATACGAGCTCAGGGCCCTTTGACGCCCTTTGAGACCTTCTGAGGTCCGTTTGACGCCAGCAGAGGACCCTTTGGGGTCATATGAGGGCCCTTTGCTGCCTTCTAAGCGGCCTTTGAGGCTTTTTGAGGGCCGCTTGACGCCACCTGAGGACCGTTGCGGTTGGACTCCAGTTACGGACCGTTTGAGGCCTTCTGATGGCCATTTTGCGCCAACTGAGGGCCCTCTGACACTAGCTGGGGGCCCTCTGACACCAGATAAAGGCCCTTTAAGGCCTTCTGAAGTCCGGTTAACGCTAGCGGAGGGCCTTTTGAGGCCAAATGAGGGCCCTTTGAGACATTATAAGGGCTCCTTGAGTCTTTTGAGGGCCGCGTGACGGCATCTGAGGACCGTTGTACTCCAGCTGACGACCGTTTGAGGCCTTCAGATGGACTTTTGGCGCCAGCTGAGGAGGGCTCACTGACACCAGCTGGGGGCCCTCTGACACAAGCTAAGGACTCTTTTAGGCCTTCGGAGGGTCGTTTGACGCGAGCTCAGGGCCCTCTGACGCAGGTTTAGGGCCCTTTGACGCCCTTTAAGGTCTTCTGAGGTAGGTTTAACGTTGGCTGAGAGCCCTTTGAACCCATCTGAGGGCCCTTTGAGGCCATCTTGTGACCCTTCATTTGGCCATCTGAGGGCCCTTTGACACCAGATGAGGGCCATTTGACGCTAACCGAGGGCCCTTCGAGACCATCTGAGGACCCGGTGACCCCATCTGTGGGCCCTTTGAGGTCTTTTGAGGGCCATTGAAATTTCACCACAATACCCCTGGCTGCGCTACTGGGCATTTATGGACTCGTATGAGCCTGCTGGGGAACGAGATGGGCCCTCCCGGTCTTTTCAATCATTATTTCAGTTCATTTTGCATGGTCTTCGGCGGTCTAAAGATTAGGGGCCCCAACTCGAATGGGAGGGGAGGCCCGTGTGCCCTCTCCTGTGTGCGGCCTTGCCGACACTACACCGCTTCCCCTCCCTCCGCCATAAACGCACCGCTGCACTGTTAGGCGCCGACAAATACGGACCGGCGCCGCAACCGGCTCCCCCGCGGCCTGCCTCGCGTTGACATAGCCCTTCCCGAACACCAGTGTAACCCCCACGCGGCCTAGGTATCGCCGCGCCCACCTGTCCGCGGCGCGGCCTCTGATGGCGTATCGGATCATTGATGGTGCGATACATGTTTTGGTCAGATTTTCGCAATTAACGCGAAAAATTGCCCAAAACACTTTTTAAATTTCATAATTGAAAAAAAATTACAAAAATGACGTGAAAGTGACCGTTTTCAACGTGTAAATTTAAAACGCTCTAGCGCAGCCATTTTTGAAGATATCGACTTCAAATTTTGCACACGTGTTCATCAACCATATTTGTTTAACATATATTTCGGTTTTGTGAAAATTTTGAAAATTTCTTATATTTTTCTCTGGAGAAAGAGGTAAAGCTTCGCTGCGATCGGCCTTCCGATCGACCGAGAAGATTCGTAAAGTTAGTTCGTATCTTCACCATTTGCGATACAACTTGCGTATCTACTTAGCCTACGATGTGATGGATCCCTCCAATATCTGTTCCGATTCAACTTACGTTTGATCGCAACTGCGAGGTGCCTTGCGATCACATGGATCCCCCCAGCCCCAGCTACTCTTTAAAAACGCATCTATGCAAAACTTACAGAGACATAAAAGATTTATCATGAAGTGCAGAACAAGATAGTCATGTCGAAAACATGAGTCATACGTTCAGCGGAGATAGTATATATCGTGGGTACATCATCAATAATGGGTCCCGATCCCCCGACCAACATTAAAAATATGGAGATAAGCATATATGAGGTAAGTACATGCATGCATACGATAACAGAAGTGTACAACAGCACAACCGCACGGCGCACACCCGCGCACACAAGTTTCCACGGTCAGTCAGTTTAGATATAATGACCACTCAGATGATAGGCCAAGACGAGGTTTGCGTGTTAAGAGTGGGTTGAAGTTCGCGAATAAAAATGGATTCCCAAATTTTTTCTATCTGGGCCGTCTTTTGACGCATGCAGAATCTTGATTGAGACGTTTGAGCAGTCCAGTTGCATAGAGTGTTTCGTTTGGTGAAGGCCAAAAGGGGTGTCTAGTTTGTTGTTTTTTGCATCTCTCATGTGTTCATCTAACTTACTATTTGAGGAGGGTGCGTCTGTCCGTTACCGAGGTCCCGACTTGGTGGTGCTTTGCGTGGACTACAGGCCAGACCGTTGCACCTAGCCCGGTGAAATTTGCACAACTTATAGATCAAGGATGCGCGACGTGCCTTTGGGGGGTCTCAGCTCGATCGGGTCGATAGGGAGCGCGTGGCGCGTGCTCAAAAAGTGCAAATTCGCGTCATAGACTTTACATGTATAAATCGGCTTGCAAAATCGGGCGAAAACGGCTAATATTGGCCGACACGGGTCCAGTTCCCGTGCAATATCTTGGTGACCAGGGGTCCGACCGGCACGGGGAAAACAGCATCGTGTACAGAATTGAACGGGCTATTGAATGGTGTGCAATGCAGAGGATAGCACGCGCCACGTGCACCGCAGAGGGCACTTTTATTTGAAAAATTGCGGTTTTTGAGGGATTTTGGAATTAATTTTATTTTTAGGTGACCGTTAAATGGAGCGAGTTGAATCAACGCTTATTTGCAAGAGAAAGGTACCGCCTCTCATATAAAAATTGTGAAAAGCTGATTGATCCAAATCAAGGTGGTGCAAATCACAGGAGAAAATGGTGTTTGTCAATTTTGTGCCACTTTATTAATCACACGGGGTTTGCTGCATAACCTGATACCTTTGGCAATTGAATATGGTACCATTGGATAGAGCATTCAATTCTGTCCAATATTCACTCTTCATTTTTGCATGATTAGCAACAGTATCCTTAAAAATGTAAATGTTCCAAACCATTACATTGTCATTTTTAGCGAAATTCATCGATGGCCCTCAAAAGACTTCACGTCAGTTTTCGAATCATTCTAAAGTAGAACGCATGATAATACGACACGGGCACCTCGATGCGATGTATCTTTTTGTTTCTTACAAAATGCTTGGCCGTCAAAAAGCAATCGAACGAAATGGATATCTACCAACCAAATCGACACAGACCAACCCAATACCCACGGGTCAAAAAATCCCCCTTCGCGTTGCGGAGCACGCGGGTAACCCTAGTTATATCTAAGCCTGACAGATCGGCGTGTTTCACCGACATACACAGACTCGCCTTGTGCGCACAGTTGACATTCCATCTGGTACACCACATTCTTTTCATGACATCTCCCACGCAACCCTGCCTCACAGCATGGACACTTCCTGCCCCCACCTGGGCAGGGTGCTGGTTGGTAGGCCGCCCGCACTAGTTTTTGTTTCAGGTTGGGACCTCCTTTCCATGCAACTTTCAGGTTGAGGTGACTAGCCCTAATGATACCCTCAATCCTGTGGCTGAGTGCATCATCAATGAATGGAAGCGGCCCAGATAGAAAAATTTGGGAATCCATTTTTATTCGCGAACTTCAACCCACTCTTAACCCTCGCCGGCCGAGGGGGGGGGGGGGCGGGTGCCGCCCCCCCCCATAGGGTTTTTTCGCGATAGCTCCGAACACGCTGGCGATAGAGAGCTGAAACTTGGCATACCTGACCTTTGATCCAAGCCGCATCTTTTGACACCAACCGCATTTTTGGGTCAGGTCAGGTCACTGACCTATGACGTCATAAGTGAACCTCTGCACGGTCTTCAGATGTCGCAACTTCGCAACGCCCTCACTGCCAGAGGAGATGTCACAGGGAAATGAAACTTGCAGGATCTAGTATCCATTATGAGTCCCACAACTTGTATATCTCGGATTTTTCCTAAAGGTCATATGAGGTCAGGTCATTTTCGTGACCTCACCATTATAAGTCAATGGGGAAAAATGAAAACTGCTATTCTGGCGCCGGGAACGATCTCCAACTATCTCAAGCACACAGAATCGTGATTTGATGCACTCCTTGCAAGGTTAGATGCGTCACTTTTGCAATGTTGACCTTGCGTGACGTCATTTATGACGTCATCAAGGTCATATTAGTTTTTCGTCAATAACTCTTGATCAAATTGAGCTAGCGAGTCGGGAAAGCCACCAATGGACTCAGGAAGACCTGCCGAATCGAATGATATGCGACATGACCCCTTTCGACCAGCTTCGTGACCTGGGGGTGCTGACCTGACCTTGACCTGAGGTCAACACCCCAAGTTGACCTGACCCGGACAAAAAGTATATTATTCGACGCGCCTGAGCGAGACGAACACGATGCTGCCAAAATCGGCGCTCTGCGGCCGTTTTTTGCGAAGTTATTCACCAAAAACTGAACCGTACCTTGGGGCACTTGACCTGACCTCAGAGGTCACCGGTTGACCTAGGACCTTAAAATCGGGTACCAATCTCTGCGTCTCGTAACGGCGCACACGCTCGTTTTTTCCGCGACGCGCTAGCTCCACCAGGGGCGAAACGGCGAGGGGGGGGTCGTACCCGCCCCCCCCCCCCTCGGCCGGCGCGTATGTAGAAAACCAATAGGTCCGGCGAGGGTTAACACGCAAACCTCGTCTTGGCCTATCATCTGAGTGGTCATTATATCTAAACTGACTGACCGTGGAAACTTGTGTGCGCGGGTGTGCGCCGTGCGGTTGTGCTGTTGTACACTTCTGTTATCGTATGCATGCATGTACTTACCTCATATATGCTTATCTCCATATTTTTAATGTTGGTCGGGGGATCGGGACCCATTATTGATGATGTACCCACGATATATACTATCTCCGCTGAACGTATGACTCATGTTTTCGACATGACTATCTTGTTCTGCACTTCATGATAAATCTTTTATGTCTCTGTAAGTTTTGCATAGATGCGTTTTTAAAGAGTAGCTGGGAAGTGCGTGTGTGATTTCTGCATGTTCATACCAATTCGAATTTTCTGTTCCATGCAAGTTTGTGACGAAAATGATTTAAATAATACATAACGGTTGATAAAGGCGCAAAGCCGAAAGCTCCCGAAACTGTATTTTGTCTTTTTGAAATTGTATATCTTTTGGCTAATATGAGAGTAAGGTTAATATCTCTTATTATATTCATAATGTCTCTCAAAACTGTGCTAAAAACCATTCAAGAAAGGAAGTTTGCATGAAACCAGTTACTGACTTTTTTAGTAACTTCATTTACAGTTCTTTGTAGGCTATGTATGCATTTATCTTTAAATATAATGGCAGTGTCATCTGCATAGGAGAGGCAAGCTACGTCAGGACTGATGTTTGATAAATCACTGGTATATCAAATAAATAACAGAGGACCCAATATCGATCCCTGTGGAACTCCCATAGTAACATTTTTGACAGATGAGTATGATTTTCTTATTTTCACACATTGCTTCCTTTCTTGCAAGTATGAAAATAATTTTTTTGTTGTGGTTTGTTTTGTGTCTTGCACCATACCTTTCTAGTTTTTGCAGTAGCAACTAGCAAATCAATGTGCACGGTGTCAAAAGCTTTTTTTACTTCTAGAAATAAGCCGAACGAAAGTGGCCCTCTTCGAAAGCTCTAGTAATTATATCTTGAAGAAGAATTGGCGTATAAGTTGACTTTCCTTTTTGAAAACCCAATTGATTACAGTGAATAATGTTGTTTCGGTGAAGATGGTCAATGAGCCTTCGATATATAAGTTTGTCAATAATTTTTAAACGGTAAGATGTTAATTGGTCTGTAATTACCCACTTGCTTATTATCGCCGTTCTTAGATATTGGTTTTACGATTTCCACTTAAAGGGCTGATGGAGATTCGGCTTTGCTTAATCAGGTGTTCAAGAAGTGAAGTGATGGATTTAGTACGGTCTTTTTATGAAACTTTAAAGAATTTAGAGTTAATGAGTTAAAGAGTCAATTTGTCGTATGCAGGCCTTCCGGCATCATTTTATAAACCTACGGGCTACGATTGAAATCGAGGGTTCTACCAATCTGCGTTGTTAGTGCATGAGTCACAGCACTCCTATCGTAGACATGCCAGCGGATGGTGAAATGGTCTGAAGGCTTTGAGTTTGAGTGTATTTGGATAAGCCCTGGGGCCCCTGCAGGCGCCTGGTAGTCTTGACGTCAGGGTACTACCGTGTGCAGCAATCCTCGTCAAGCTGAATACAGATCAGTTCACACCTTTGATAGCACCGGAAAGTAAATCAACTTTAGACTGCAATCAAATCATCTGACCGCTACAGGCTACAGTTCTTAATTATTTTGTTGCAAGGTGATTTTACCTACACCCAAATTCTGCAATGTAAACGATCTTTTTCGGGCGCACTTTGTGATCTTCATAAAAATATCGTTTACAAATTGGCGACTCAGGCGTGCAAGCTGCAGTGCATATAGACTACCGAAATAATTACCAAAATGTATTCTTGTATCTCAGAATATCATGTACCGTACCTACCTAACCTACACTACTCACTCTTAAAGTGTGGCTTCCCATCAGCTCACCACCATGCCAACCGTTCACATTTGACAGCTCATATTCCCGAGGTATATGTATACCTATGAGCACAGACTTTTCTGATAGGATCTTTACCCTCTGGAGGCTAAACCGTTGATCTGAGGTCAAATCTGAGGACGCGTTAGCGAAAGAACGTTAAAATCCATCGAATGCGCTTTTCCGCGGCGCTGTACCTCTATTGGTTCACAACTTAGCCGTCGGGTGTTTCAAAATTGTTGAAATCGACAAAATTTGACCTTTGGTGACGTCTGGCGACCAAACCTTTGACCTGACCTTAAAAATGACCGAAGTGTTTCTGTTTTCTTCGGAAGAAAACAGAATAAGGAAGAAATTCTTCCTTATTTTTTACGCTCTTTCGATTGGCGCTTACCGCGTGTCACTACGTGTCCCAGGAGCCGAGTTAGACGGGGGGAGGGGGGGGGGGGTTGAAAACGCCCCCCCCCCCAACACTCGGCGGAAAGTTCAGACCACAAGCACGGCGCGGGTTCAAAGAACTTAAGGATTCATAAAATCGAGACCAATGTTGCCAGGGCAAGACAGGACGCTGTCAGGTCAAAATGCTCTCACTAAGTTCCCATACGACTGTGATCGTCACTTGTTGATTCCCATAGCCGCTCCTCCATCGTAAGCAAATATAATATATATGTATTATGGCAAACACTTTAATACCAGCCAACAGGCCACAATAGACACACAAAATATACGGGTAGGTACAGTCCACGGCATAAGTAATGTGCGGTTTCAGTCCTCGGTATGTTCTGCTTCTGAAGCTTAGGAATGATAAGCCAGACCGGAATGAAACTTTGATTGTAGCTAACCTGTATCGTCACCCTTGCAGCTGCAACTTTATCTACTGACGTCTTCTTTTCGATCGCTCTGCATTAATAAATCGCCAGTCAAAGCCATCCGTTGAGATTGGTACACATTACTTTAGCGGTGGGCTGTACCTGCAGCTAAGATTAAGATAAACACGATTCATCTGAGCACTGAGCTATACTGCGGAGCTAAAGAACCAGCTTCGGGTCAGCCGGAGGGTCACGGCTCAGAGCGGATCTTTTGCAACAAAATATACCCTATTTCCTCGTACATTTTTCTATGGCTTACCAGGCGAGTTGGAATTCGCCCGCTGGGCTTTCTAGGTGACGGTGGTAGGTCATGGTGGGTGGATGAGATGGTCATAGTGTGTCGTGGATTCCAGGCACTGGTGGTGATGTTGGGTTGGGTTGAGCCGGTGATAGTGGCAGAGGGAGGGTGTGAGAGAGGCGAGCTCGAGTGTTGCGGGCCCTCCCTCCTCCATCTGTTGATGACATTCGGCTATTTCCTGGTAAGGCGCCTCGACAGTCTCATATACATCATCATCAGCATCATCTTCGTGACCGTGCGCACACTCTTCAAGCGCTTCCGTTGGCGGAGGTGGCGGTAAAGGCATAAAGGAGACGTGCTGAGCTCTCCTTTCTGGATGTGTTACACGTGTGTTGTGTGTCCCGGCTGGCCCTGCACTGGCCTGGCTTGTTGGAACACCTTGATCTGGTGTGTGAGAGTTGATGTCGACTGGCTCGACTACCTCGTAAACCGGCGCGCCGATCGGTCGAATTGAGTCTACTCCGTGAGTAGGCCGAGTTTCAGGGGATTCCAGCAGGGTTCTTGTGACAATCTCTGTCAATTGATGGAGTCTGACATCTCGCGAGCGACGTCGACATTTTGTTCGCCTACGTCGGCCTCCATTTTGTCCTTCAGCACGCGACCGTTGTCTGAAATGACGACCAACGAAAAATGCGATGACAGCTGTCGCAATCAGGACCGCGACACTGATGGTGGCGATCATTATCTCCATGTCGGTGGAGCCGGTGCGGACCTGGTCTGAGCCATCGTCGGACGTCTGGTCTGAGCCATCGCCGGGAGTCTGGTCACTGGTCTCACGGTTTGTTTGAGAGTCCTGTTCATTTGATTCACCGGCTGTCTGAGGCGGCAGTGACGATTTGCCTCCTCTGTGCGAGTTGGTCGGGCTAGTAGGCTGCGGAGTGGTGGTGGGCTCCGTGCAGAGCTCCTCCAGGTATTCGTCTAGTTTCCACCGTGTGTTATTGACCTCGCAAAGAGTCTCGTTGATCCAGAAGTCGTTCTCAGAAGATACATCGAGACCCAGTGCTGTCGCTATGTCGCACGTACAGGGAATGTCCAATGTCAGGCCATGCACTGTTACTCTTTGGTTCTGGCTAAACTGCAGCGAACCGTTATCTGGATGTTGGATGTGGAGATTGCCTAGCTGAATCCGGTGGCGAGCTGTGGCGTTTCCTTTCGCCACCCTTAGCGAGCTGAAGGCTTCCTTTCGCACAGCATTGATCGTGCAGTTCCTGATCGTGATATCGCTGTCAGCAAGCACCACGAATGCTTTTTCTGATGCTTCAACGATATCGCTGCACTCAAAGGAAAACTTCGTAACATTCAGCTGCAGCCCTTCCTTTTCTATCGCTCCGAATGTGCTGTTCTTGATTTGAACTTCCCTGACCGTCCCGTAGAAAGCCGATGTTTCAGTGTGGTTAAAGCGGCTGTTTTCAATGATCAGTTTGTTCATTTCGCTGCCAGCTGATATGCAGTGTTCTGTAGCCCGATGGATATGCGACGAGCTCAGGGATAAACTTCCAATCTTGCCCCCGAACGTGTTTTCACCACACGTTTCCATTTCAACTTCTTTTACCTTCAACTTGTCAATGTTTGCCTGAATGCCATGCGGTTCAACGCTGAGATACTTCACTTTTTTCAACTCGGCCTCCTTCATTCTCGAGTTTTGGGACAGTGCACCTGAGTGTATGGTGAGGTTTTCGATGCCTTCAATCCATGTCTTGTGCACTGTGACATTTGACGTGAATGCTTGTTTTGATATCGAAAGTGATTTTATACCTGTCATGTGAACTTTTTCTATCAGAGAATCATCGCTGAAGGCGCTTTCATGAACAGCCAGTGATTGTATTCCGCTCAATGTCAAGCTGAAAAACTGTGCGTTAGCAATGGAAGACGAGAACAGCTGGCAGTCATCCACGTCTTCTATGATGATCCTCGAGTCCCCGCTCAAGTCTTGGAATGTCTGGGAACGCAGCTGAAGACTCGTCACTGCGCGTATTCTCACTGTAATCCGTTCGGAGTTGTTGCCGCGCGCCAGAGACCTGGGCTGAAGAATCAAGGTGTTGACTTTGGTGATCTCGATTTCCTCCAGCGATGTCAGAGAGGAGATGGAGTCCTCATCGATCGTTATGGTCTCAACATCGGTTATCTTGATTTCTCGGGCATCTCTCGGGAACGATGCTGCCGTGATGTTTATCTGGAACAGACATGAACCATCTGCCATCATCATCATCATCATCATCATCATCATCATCATCATCATCATCATCAGTATCAGCATCAGCATCATCATCATCATCATTTTTATTATCAGCATCATCACCATCATCATCATCATCATCATTATTATTTTTATTATTATCATCATCATCATCATCAGTATCAGCCACCGCCATCAGCATCAATCATCAGCATCAGCCATCAGATCAGCCATCAATCAACAGCATCAATCATCATCATCATCATCATCATCATCATCATCATCATCATCATCATCATCATCATCATCATCAACAATCATCATCAGCATGAATCGTCACTATCAGCATCAGCCATCATCATCAGCATCAGTCATAAGCATCAATCATTAGCATCAGCACCAATCATTAGCATCAGCATCAATCATTAGCATCAGCATCAACATTAATCATTAGCACCAATCATCATCATCAGCATCAGTATCAATCATTAGCATCAATTATTATCATCAGCATCAATCATCAATCATCAGCATCAGCATCAATCATCAGCATCGCCATCAATCATCCCCGTGGCTCAGTGGATAAGGCGTCCGTCTCCTAACTCGGTGGCAGCGAGTTCGCGGCCGGGAAGCTCCACGTCGTTTGACCCGCATTCCTATATTCAGCCAGCTGGCAACTGGCGAGAGAGGGCCACGCTAGACCCGGGAGGACCGTGCCGCCATCTACCTGCGGCACGTTAAACTTTCGATCCAAATTATCACCGGTGAACCGGGCGCGGGCAAGGTCGGGTGGTGGGTCCGTGGTGTCATTCGCAACAAGCACTGCTTAGCGGGGCACCCGGGCCCATAGTCACCCATGACCCATTCATTCATTCGGATAAACTTAAAGAAAAAAAATCATCAGCATCAATCATCACCTTCAGCATCGATCATCATCATTATCATCATCATCACTCATCACCATATCTATCTGCCTCCACTCACCTGTTTCATTGGCCGGTTTTTCATGTCGCAGAACACTGTCTCGGAGGTCTGGCATTCTTCCCGTACAACAAACTCGCAGTTGGACTCTTTACAGTCGGTGGCAGAGACCACATGCCGGCCGACGGTCAATACAATCAGAAATGAAATCACTGAGGTGATAATTCCCATAATGGGTAGCAATATTGAGTTACGGACAAGGGTGGTACCGCGTTCATGTTACTGTAACAGCGGTACGGCGACGAATGACTTGCAGCGCCTGTTGCACAGAGATTGCTTATCAGCCCCGCTTCGGGCTGTATCTTGTTTGCTTTCAGGGGCGTTCCAAAGGTGGGCAGGGCATTGAAACAGAGCACGAAGTTCAGGACGGGATAGGACGGCCGGAGGTCATCGTTCACTCATCAATCTGCAACGAACTGATGGTCCACGCTGACACTACTTAGCAATGGAGACGTGAATTATAACAACAATCGCGTACACATGTGGCTGGGACGGCGGTCCGACGCCACATGACCTGAGGGCGGCCATTGAAGCGGTGCTACGCAGATTGCTTATCACAGTCTGTGGTAAGCTGTCTCGGTTGGTTTGTTGACACATTCAAGAGGTGGATATGACTTTTGCGGAGGACGGAATATGACTCAATAGGACGCCCGGTGGTCATCCATCATCGTTCTGTTCATCGGTCGGTGGATCCGCACTTAGCCATGGATAAGGGTGCTATCACATCGTAAGTGTGCCGGGGACTGCGGCCCTACGCCGGATGATTGGGCTTAGGCGTTTCGAGACTAACGCGCAGACTCACGCAGATTGTTTGGGGTGTACGGGTCCGTGCAGCATAGATATGTGCTGCGTGCGTCATACTTTGATGACATCAGGGGCATTCCAGGACGATTCAACAGGTGCATAACACCCGACCCCCTCAGATTTGCTTCTAAATTGCTGTACAGGGTTATTCTGTGCCCAGAAGCCGATTCTGAAATTGTCAGACCCGTAGAAGCAACAGTTTTTGGGTTATAGCATTGGCAAATTTTGGAAAGTTAAAAAACATCATTGTATTTTAGTAGCTATATCTAATCGAAAACTTTTATTAAACTATAAAAATTATACATATTTGAACTCGCCACATCACAAGCTTTCTGATGGTATGCAAAAATATTCAAAATTTTTAATTTTTTATTTTCCGAAAATTGTTCAGAAATTTATTTCAAATTTTTCAAAGTGTGGCCAGTTAAATAAAATTTATTTTTTTAGCTTTTACTAATGCTTAGGGTATTGGGAAACTATATTGTGAAAATTAGAGATAGGTATTTTTATAAATATTTTATTTTATTTTTTTTTACTTTCTCCATGTAAATATACCATTTTGCTTTGATATGGTGCCGAGTGCCGACGGTGCTATCTCGGGAACGGATGATCGTAGCGCGCCGGACGAGGCGGCAATGGAAAGATCTCAACAAGATGGATCTAGACATTGTCCGAATGTTGTTCTTAAAGGTCACGGGTCAGGTCAAGGTCAGGTCAAAGACCAAAATTTCCAGGTTCTCATTCCCCGGCTGCTCCTGAGGCACTTTCATAATGATGAAGCGATGTGAAAATCGCACAGCATGCGTCCAACATATTTATAAAGGCGGTGAATCAGTAAATATGCAATCACAAGGTGAGGTCAATGTCAAAATCAGGTCACGAAAGGTCATGATGAATAAACAGGGATTAGGGACATGCGACACATGTTTTATAAGTTATTTTCGGATTCCAAGTCAATGGTGATGGGCATTTGACCATTCGGGACCAAATCAAGTCAGATTAGGCCAATGCCAAGGTCAATGTGTAAAGTTGCTGTTTCTATGTCGGCATTAAAATACCTACCTAATAAAATTGTATGATATATGGCTATACTAGAGTAATGAGTGAAATGAAATGAATAATTTTTACATTTGTCTCCGTTTCCAAATTTCCATTTGGCCCATCCCGAAACCTATCGCTATATCATCTGCGCCTGTGACAGACCAGTCACTGCGAGCTCGGCTCGCTCGAATGAGCCTTGGCGCGGTGACAGACGACGCGCCGGTCCATGCGGTCAATACAGCACAATAAAATCATCGGGTGCCATAAACGCATAGGGTAGGGCTGATAATCCCGGGATCGGGATCCCGGGATCCCGGGATTGTATTAATCCCGAATCCCGGGATTAGAAGCATCGGGATTTCGGGATCCCGATATTTTCCGTACAGAAACATCGTTCATAAAGTGTAGCTGATAGTAGGTATGTAAAAAAAGGTAAGTGAGTAACAACGCATTACAGTGCAGTTTTATGTCCAAAGATCTTACTTACGCCGTGCAAAGTCGTTATGCACAAGTATTGGTTACATATATACCTAATTGACATTGTTTCACACCGTCTCAGCCTTCACAATGTGGCGAGAGACGAGCTCTCTCTCGGCTCATCTCTCGCTCCCCGCGACGTCCCTCGCGTACTCGGTTTAACAGATCATTTTGCACGATGACATACTATGCCGACTATCGAATTCGAGTCCATCGAGTGGGAGGAGGTCGGCCGTCTTCTCTGTGTGACTGTGGGAGCACGTCTGGTGGCTCAGTTACTGTCAGTGCCCCGTGGCTGGACGATCCATGAGGCTGGCCGGGCGCCCTGGGCATGGTTACCGTTAGTGAATAATTATTAATTACGTGCCTTTGTGATAAGCTATAGCTAACTTTGCCAAAATGTCGGATTTTGCTGAATTTAATTGCATGTAAACTGCATGTAAACGCGATTGCATGTAAACTGTCTGATGCGTTGAAACAGCGCATCCGACAGAGACGGTCACGTGCTGCTAAAGTCCTACAATCGCTCCATAACAAAATGTCGGCAGACAGAGACTGGAAAGATATTTTTCCTAGTGCCTCTCGCAAGGAAGCACAGGACTTAGTTGTCCACATGATGGAAAGATTGGGAGAACAGATGCATGATACCGAAGTAGGTGTAGTAGATACAGAAGTGATGGACGCTGATGATCCTGAATCAGCGCCGTCTTTTCAGTCGATGCTTCAACAAGCTCTAGATGAGGTTAGAGCTCCAGAGCAAGGCACCAGTTCATGCCCGTCTGGGATTAACTTTTAGCAATCTTCTCTGATGATGACGAAGGCCATAAGGAAAGAATTGGAAAATTTACCTATCTCAGGAAGGACAGGCATGGTAGCGCTGTCCTACAACTGGCTGAAGGGCATAGTTCCTACGAGTGTTGAATCGGAACGAGTGTTTTCCACTGTCGGGAATATCGTCACAAAAGTGCGGTCGAGTCTCGGCGACGAAGTCGTTGATGCACTTTGCTTCCTCAAGTGCTACTACCGTAACAAGTGAATGTGACCAGGACATGCTGCTGGTCAGACGACCACAATCCGTAGGCACGTCTACTGTATCCTGACTCGAAATATAAACAAGAAATACAATGATCAATGTCATTCATGCTCTTATATTTGTTCGGGGTGAAGGTGTATGCCTGGTATTGTGTTTATGATGGTAAGGATGCGCCATATACATACGATATTGCAAGAAAATTATGCTTTGTGGACAGGTTAAAATAAAAACTGCTCAATCCCGGGATCCCGGGATATCCCGGGATTGCATTTCTAAAATCCCGGGATCCCGGGATTGCCAAAAAGTCCCGGGATTATCAGCCCTAGCATAGGGTGACGTTGGTCGCTGGTCACAGCTGCGCGGGCCAGTTGCGGGATGGGGACTCCAGTCTTCCGAAAGGCACCGCATGCGACAGTGCGTGTGAACCGTTCGTGCTTGGAAATGTCACCACGTGCAGCAAGAAATTACTGCCAGGATCCGTTTGATTGTCATCATCCGAATCGAGTGCTGAAAGGAGTTCAGAGAGTATCCGCAAGACTAGTGAGTGAAGTCAATGACGACAGGGTAGGAACTGGTGCATTTTTATGCGTTTCCTGCCGGAAACGACTGAGCTTAAAGATCCAAAATGTCTACCGCCAAGAGAACGGTCATCGCCGATCCCTTCGAGCAGCCAGCAAAGGTCACCAAGTCTTCCAAGCGACAATGATCCTGCCACTCAAAGGAGCTCATCAGTGCAGAGTCATCACTGGGACGCGCCACAGTGCACCGTTCACCCGTTCGTGGTGTACTGGAGGGAGAATGGAGAGGGACAGCACCAGAGCTTCTGCATTATCTCAGATAATCTAAAGCACAACACGACCGCTGTCCATGCTTTCCAAAAGGCTCTGATTCCACAACTGAAGGAAAAAATTCCGTCTTTGACTAAAATCAGATACTTTTCAGACGGCTCAGCAGCACAGTACAAAAACCGCTTCCATTTTTCAAGTATCTGCGCTCACAAAAGTGACTTTGGGCTAGACTGCGACTGGCAATTTTTTGCCACCTCGCACGGGAAAGGCGCATGTGACGGCGTGGGAGGCACCGTGAAGAGAGCGACCGCTCTCGAGAGTCTACGCAGGCCCACAAGGGAGCAAATCACAAACGCGACCGAAATGTTTGAGTTTTTAAGTGACAAATTCGAGACTACAGTGAACTTTGTATTCGTGTCCAGGGTCGAAGTCGAAAAAGCTGCAGAACACCTCAAGGAGCGTTTCAGCAAAGCGGTGGCAGTGAAAGGCACGCAGAGTCTGCACTGCTTTATTCCGGTCAACCACGAGACACTGCGAGTCTCAAAGTTGTCAGGGGGACCAGGCCGGCTGGTGAAAGTGCAACGCAGTAGGGCACCGAAAAGACGAAAGTGAGCCCGCGTAGACTTGCTAGCACCCCTGCCGTGTGTCTGTATGGTGGCTGTCTGTGCACTGTATTGTTGGTGATGTGTGTGCCCAATACATTTCAACGAGCTGGTCACCAAAATAAGTGTTGTATTTCCTTCGTTGAACAAGGGATTGGTTGACCTGACCGTGACCTGACCTGAACTGACCTGATTTTGTCCCGAATCGTCAAATGCCCATCACCATTGACTTTGAATTGGAAAATAACCCATAAAACATGTGTCGCATGCACATAATCCCTTTTTATTCATTATGACCTTTCATGACCTGACCTTGACCTGACCCGTGACCTTTAAGAACAACATTCGGACAATCTCTAGATCCATCTTGTTGAGATCTTTCCATTGCCGCCTCGTCCGGCGCGCTACGATCATCCGTTCCCGAGATAGCATCGTCGGCACCATATCAAAGCAAAATGGTATATTTACACGGGTTACGGACAAAAGTACGTATCGCTTAAGTACGTAGGACAAAAGTACGTAAGCAAAAGTACGTAGGATTTAAGTACGTATCGCAGAAGTACGTACAGTATAAAGTACGTATGGACAAAAGTACGTCAGGGACAAAAGTACGTATCGCAGAAGTACGTACAATATAAAGTACGTATGGACAAAAGTACGTCAAGGACAAAAGTACGTATCCCAGAAGTACGTACAGTATAAAGTACGTATGGACAAAAGTACGTCAGGGACAAAAGTACGTATCGCAGAAGTACGTACTATATAAAGTACGTATGGACAAAAGTACGTCAGGGACAAAAGTACGTATCGCAGAAGTACGTGGGGTATAAAGTACGTATGGACAAAAGTACGTCACGGACAAAAGTACGTATAGCTAATGTACGTTGGGTAAAAAGTACGTATGGACAAAAGTACGTATCGCAGGAGTACGTAGGGCATAAAGTACGTATGGACAAAAAAGTACGTCACGTACAAAAGCCTACGTATAGCAAATGTACGTAGAGTATAAAGCCTTGGGCAAAACTCCCCAGATAATTTTTTTTTTTTTTTGCTACATAGGTACCTACTTTTGTCTCACACCACCTGGAAGGCCAAATTTGTGCTCAATGTGTTCTTTGGACATTTTACTTTAAATTCCACCCCTCAAATTCATTCACTTATGATCGGACTCCCAGCTAGGAAGTGCTTTGTGAAGTAACTGCAAATGGGGCATTTTGCCCTAACCCCAGGGCAAAACGCGCCACGGCCAGTGTATGGGGCAAGAAGCCCCATACACTAGATTAACCCTCGCGGGCCCGGTTTGGTATCTCTTTTGTTTGCGTAGCTCCCTTATTTACGGAGTTAGACGGGGGGGGGGGGGCGATAAACGCCCCTCCCCGGGCTGCGGTGGTTGGAATTACCGCCCGGACCCGGCCGGGTTAACAGAAGAGAAGGTCTTTCCCCAGAACCCTGCCAGCTCCGAGAAACATCGGTGAGGCGTTTTACCTCGGCGGGGCGACTTGCCCGGTCTACCCTACGTGTGGACAAAAGTACGTCACGGACAAAAGTACGTATAGCAAATGTACGTAGGGTATTAAGTACGTACCCCACCCTTGGGTTAAGTTGATAAATGTGTAATACCTTTCTTATTCTTTATTTAATGAGCATTTGTTACAAGGCATAGCAAAATTTCTCGATGAGTAAATTGGCGAAATGGACAAAGCTATATTATTTGGTATATGAATTTGTCATGAGTTCCCTGTAGTATGGCAACAGAGCAGCAATAAAGAAAAAGTGGCTCAGCTTACACTACTATACCCTACTTCTAGCTTACGTACTTTATACACTACGTACTTTGGCATACGAACCGTACGTACTTTTGGCATACGTACTTTTTACACTACGTACTTTTGCATACGAACTTTTGCGTACGAACATTTGCGTACGTACTTTTGACATACGTACTTTATACACTACGTACTTTTGTATACGTACTTTTGCGTACGAACATTTGCGTACGTACTTTTGGCATACGTACTTTATACACTACGTACTTTTGCATACGAACTTTTGCGTACGAACATTTGCGTACGTACTTTTGTCATACGTACATTTTACACTACGTACTTTTGCATACGTACTTTTGCGTACGAACATTTGCGTACGTATTTTTGGCATACGTACTTTATGCACTACGTACTTTTTCATACGTACTTTTGCGTACGAATATTTGCGTACGTACTTTTGACATACGTACTTTATGCACTACGTACTTTTGCATACGTACTTTTGCGTACGAACATTTGCGTACGTACTTTTGGCATACGAACTTTATCGCCTACGTATATTTGCGTACGAACATTTGCATACGTACTTTTGTCCTACGTACTTTAGCGATACGTACTTTAGTCCTAAAATCATTTACACGGAGAAAGTGAAAAAATAAAATAAAATATTTATAAAAAATACCTATCTCCAATTTTCACAATATAGTTTCCCAATACCCTAAGCATTAATAAAAGCTAAAAAAATAAATTTTATTTAACTGGCCACACTTTGAAAAATTTGAAAGAAATTTTTGAACAATTTTTTGAAAATTCAAAATTCAAAATTTTGAAAATTTTTGCATACCATCTGAAAGCTTGTGATGTGGCGAGTTCAAATATGTATAATTTTTATAGTTTAAGAAAAGTTTTCGATTAGATATAGCTACTAAAATACAATGATGTTTTTTAACTTTCCAAAATTTCCCAATGTTATAACTCAAAAACCGTTGCTCCTACAGGTCTAAAAATCTCAGATTCGGCTTCTGGGCACAGAATAACCCTATACAGCAATTTTGAAGAAAATCTGAGTGGGTCGGGTGTTAATTTGCACCCATGAGCTGTTGAATCGTCCTGGAATGCCCCATCAGCCACCTGGCTCCGCCCACTCTCCGCCGGCACGCAGGGGCCGAGCGCCGCTCCACACGAGGCAAACCGTGGCGCGGGTGGACTGTTGTTATTGGTTTTCTTCATTTTGATTGTCGTCGTGGATTGTCGTTTAAATAATGGTTAAAATGCGTTCAAGTGTGGTTAATTGCAATGTGCTACTGAAAAGAGTGATAATGATACTAAAAAAACAACATACAAGCTCCTTACAATAAGAAATATATGACGGTAAACTAAAATTCGCGCCACTTTCGCCTCCTGCAGCACCGAATTTCCGGCTGCAGGAAAGAGAAGTATGCTTCAGTAGGTGACACTGACGTCACACAGGCGGTGACGCAGTGGTGTGGGCGGGACTAACTGGTGGCGTAGCCCCCACTGCGCATGCGTGCTGCAGCATATTTCATTTTGGCTGCGCAGCCGAACAGCTCTTATCAACCGTGCGTGTTGAGTGGCCCGGCCGTCTAATCGTACGTTCAAAGAGCTAGAACGGTCCAGCGTTCCGGTATGCCCAGCTCCGTGAGTTTCTGACCCAATTGGAGGTCAAGGCACAAGCCCACTCACCGGCTGTCGGACCCGAACCCAGTTGCCGACTCGCCAGTGCCGCGCGCCAGTCGACCCCCGGGGTCTTGACTAGCCTCAGAAACTTGACAAAAACCTTTGCTTAGTTGTGCCTACCTCGTCCTACTACATAGTTACAGACTAGTGCCCATGCTGAGGCTATTATTGAGCTTTTTGGTTGAAAAAAAGCTGGGAGGTAGACACATCGAGTGGTACTACCATCTAACTCCCAAAGTAAATTTGATGTTATGTCCAATTTTCGCGTGATAAAACCATTTTGCTTAATCGATTTTTATCATTAGTTTAAAAATGTTTATATCTTTTTAACCTTTAACTTCTATTGAGTGATCTAGGTGCCTTTTTGCGGCAGACATAAATTATAGTACTGGATCATTTTTATAGATGACGCTTTTCAGATCATGCTATAACAGATGACGCTTTTTTCTTCTTTACTTTTCAACTGGTAGATATGTTTGCTTTGTTCTCCATTTTTCCCTCATGACTGAGATCATGGAATGGATAACAATTCGTAACCAGTTTTATAAATTATTCGTGGTACCAAATCTGCTGCCTTTCTGTAGCTTTTTATTAGGATTTAGGATTTGACATTTCTTCTTTCGTTCATTTACTGCTATATTTAATGCTCATTGACAGAAACGCCCCTTATCGTAAACGACATATTTTTGACGTCACCGTGGCGTCATCTTTAGTGTTGCAACCATAAAACTTTCCTCAAATATGACCTAGGCATTCATTTGAAGGCTGAAGCTATGTTAAGTATCATGATTTAGATCATATCTTATCAGGCTTCGGAGAGATCATGCAAAACGTAAAGGGGGGCATTATGTCCTCCCCCCAGCGGCTCGGGGGCTAACCTTAACTAACTAAATCTAAACAAACATAACATGACCTAACCTAACCTGATTTAGGACGCTTGCCTTCCGCCAAAAATTACAAAATTTATAAAGACGTCACTTGTAAGTTGATTCTTCGCGCAATGACTTCTTGAACCGACCCATGATTGGACTCTGAGTGGTATACAAACCGGGTGTGCGTGTGTGTGTGTGTGTGTGCGTGTGGGTGTGGGTGTGTGTGTGAGATAAAACAACGTATTTTGTTTGTGGTTTATTGAGCACACAGCAAGCTTTGTTTCACAAGCACGCACCAACATTCACGAGACAAGCAACATCGATGTATTGACAACAGGCCTGCGACTCAGGACTTCAGTAAGCGCTGTGAATCACAATCGCGTCATCACAAATTTGATATTCATGGCAGCTCTACAAGCTCTATACGGGCTTTCCGTATGCTAAACCCTTACGGAATTCGGCCCTACCCCTGCCTTTTTCCATGCGTTTATTTAGAAGCCAAACAACTGGGAACAAACGCATCGCGAGATAAACACGGGAACCGAAGAGCACGCCACTATGATTCCAGTCTCTCGGGCCACCAGAACACAAGCCACTCTCGGCGCTCCAGGCGGGCCGCCAGCCCCCCCCCCCCTCCGCCCGGCAATGCAACGCAACTTTGCCGGACGACGCCCCCTAATTGCCGACGGGGCGAGCGAATCGTCCACCCGACGCAACGGTCGGACGGCCGGCCCCCTCGGGGAGGGACGGTCCCAGGTTGGCCCGAAGGGGTCCAAGACCCACCCGGCACCCCCATCTTACCCATACCCCGGCCTACTCCATAATCATACCCCATCCTATACAAATTCTACCGTACCCAGGGCCTCGGCTAAGGAATGTTGACAAAGGGGGCAAACACGAGCTGCCGATAGCTGGTAGGCCTGTGATCAGGTGCTTGATGCGAAAGGTAATGTACCCTCATTTCTGCTTTTTTCATCGAATTTTACCTACTACTTTTTTGTGTCGGTAATTGGCGTGGCAAACTACAGTCAGTTGGATTCGTTTTGTATTTGTATTTTGTGTTTGTTTCTATTCAACAGACCGTCAACAGGTTTTTGACCCACTAAAAAACTGAGTCACAAGATTAAAAACAATAAATTTGGCAGACGCAGACAACACGCATTAAAAAGGCAGATACGCATGTGTAAAAAAGCAATGAACAATAAAAAGACATAAACGATGGAGTAAGAATATGAAGTAAGAAGAACAAATGCAAAACCCTATGAGCATGACAGTTTTAAAATCCCATGTCAGGTGGGAAAGAAATCACGATGAAGGTAAGCCAGAAACGTATGAGCAAACCGTAAACATGAAGACATGAATGATAAACGATTTGTACTTCAAAAACATGTGTGTAAATGTAGAAAGTGTAATGTAAAAGTGTATAGAAAAACGTTGAAAAAAACTTAAATCATAAAACCAGACGTAATGATGAATCAATAGAAAATCACCTACCAACAGTGACTAGTAGCCCGGAGGTGGTGGTAAGTTCGCAACGTATTTGATGACACGAGCTTTGTACGCAAAACAGCTGGTTGTGAAAAAGTCGTCTTTGGAATGAGTTAGGAATGAGTTTGTCTCTCTCGTGACGCGACAAATCAGCCCGCTTTGGACCGTGCCAATGTGGGCGCGACTCTCAGCAAACAATGATGCGGTGCGCGTCGGTCGGATAGGCACGCGTAAGGGGAATCGGGATGGTTTTATAAAAAAATATAGCGTTTGTTTAAGTAAAAACATTTATATGCATGCTCACATGCGGATCCAAGGAGGGCGTTTCAGGCAAGTGGCCCCCTCGCAACGCCTACAATCGATGATTTTTTTAGAACAAAAGGAAAGCTAATCTTTCATCAGGAAAGGTGCCTTTAACTTCACGGCCAACACGCTCGTTTTTTTCTCACCAAGCTCTAGCTCAATTAACCCGCGCACCGACGGGGGGGGGCGGATATCCGCCCCCCCCCCCTGAGGTTTTTCGCGGATAGCGGGAAAACCGCGGGCGCTACGCGAAATTTGGTATGACTATTCTCTCATCAATTTTACACATGGTGTGCAAGTTTGAACCTCCTAACTTTTAAGGTCAGGTCACCAGGTCACTTTGAATGACCCAACCTCAAGTGACTTTTTTGCAACTTTGTCACCGTGCCAGAGCTACAGTAGATGTCGGAGGCCTTTGAAAGTCGCAGGATGTTATAAGGTCATTAGTAGCTACACTTTGTATATCTCGGAATTTCGATGTCGGTGACCTAAGGTCAGGTCAATTTCGCGACCTCCCCATTATAAGTCAATAGGGGAAAAATCAACTCCCTGTTTTTACCACTAAAACGGGTCGGAATGGCCCCATATACCATACATGACTTCACATACGATCAACCTTCACTACCTTGAGGTCTGTTTTGCTGTTGGGCAGCTGTAAGGTCATGTGACGTCATCAAAGGTCACCAAAGGTTTTTTTGCCAATAACTCCTTACAGGAACAAGATACAGCCGCGCGGATGGTCTCATTGTGTTCAGCTCGTCAAGACGCATCGAATGATATACATGATGACCTCGAGGTCACGTGACCTGAGGTCAACCTTTGACCTTGACCTTTCGAGGTCAACATATATATCATTCGGTGCGGATTGACGAGAGGATCACGATGATGCCCTTAGTTTGTTCCTATCTTGACTACTTCGAAAGTTATTCGAGAAAAACCCTCTCCATATCTAGCGCCGCCATTTTGACTTTTTCGACCCCTGTGACGTCATCTTTGACCTGACCTGAAAATGACCTTAGTAAAAATTGTAGACCTTGTCCGTGCGTATCCGATGCCGTTTACCGCTTGTCGCTATCTTGCTTCGTTCTCGAGATCTCAGGGGGGGGGGCGGTCATCCGCCCCCCCCCCCCGTCGGTACTAAGTTGGCGCAGACCCCCGTCGGTGCGCGGGTTAATGACTGAACGGATTAGGGGTCCAATCGACCCCCGCTCCCTTCACATTTGTGTCTCGCAAAACGCCAATACGGCCGAGAATTACAACTTTAAACTGTCAAATTATATTGGATATCCTGGCAAACGGCCACTGCTGGATCCAACTGGGACCTTAAGGTTTTTCTCCCCTAGTATTCAGAATTGACGATATTTGTCGTAAAGAAAAGAAAGCTTTAATTCGAGCATGCCTACGTTAAAGCATAAAAAACCGAAATCCGTTGAAGTACCCAAAAACAATTAGATGAACTTTTGGAAACTTGAGACTTTTTGAGCGAATACCCCTCGCGTTGACTCATACCGCCTTTCTGAATCCGCCTATGGCTGCCAGATTTAGCCCTTAGAAACCGCACTTCTCACTTACAAAATCCAAGCATACCTACATAGTTGCGTACCTGGGGGGAAGTTCTCCACTTAAACCTTCCAGGCGGTGGGGGGAGGGGCATTTTTTTGCCCCCCCCCTTTACTTTTTTCGATATATCTCGAGAACCGCTGCGCCGATCGTCACCAAACTTTCAGTACCCTCCCGGGAGCAGCTAGCGCACATGGTGACTAAAAATTTTCCAAAGGCTATGATAGGTTGGCCGCTAATGACGTAAGAGTGACGTCATTTTTGCCATTTTCGACCAAAAAAAAAGGTTTCGCGGGAAGAGCTGTCAGGCCTACAGCTTTAGAGATACAGAAAAATGTTTTAGACATAAAAGGTGTGAAATCAAAAGGGCTACAAAACTGCTATTTCGGTTTTTCGAATTTTTTGGATTTTGACCCCCAAAAATAAAAAAATAGATTTTTTGAATATAATAGCCAAAAAATCCAAAAAGTTTTTTTGAATTTCGAAAAAACCGGAACATATGTGATAGTCCCTATCGCCTTCTATCTACATACCAAATTTGAGATCGATACCTCGTTTTTTAGCCAAGTTATAGCGAAAAAACTGTTCAAAATTGATGACGTCAAATTTTCAAACTCATTTTTTAGCAATTCTAGACCTCGTAGCGCAAAACAAAGACCACCATTAGACTCCCCGTGACGAGCTGCATCGAATCGATACCCATTTTATGCAAAAATATCAACTTTGAAATTTGACCTTTTTTGACCTGACCTTGACCTGACCTCCACCAGAAAGTGACCTAAACCGTACCTGATGGTCTTATAACCAACACCATTGAGTTGGAAATGAAAAACTGGCCATAAAACATGCATCACATAACCTTAGTAAAGTTGGGCTCTTGTGGTGACCCTTGGTGACCTTTGGTGACCTGACCTGGTATGACCAGTGACCTCTAATATCAACATATGTACTAGACAACTGACGCCTTATCGCTGATTTTCGACAAAATGCGTTTTACTCGGTGTTATAGCGCTTTCCCTAGAAGCCCTGTGAACGGTGAAACATTTTATCTTTGACCTGACCTGTGACGTCATCGGTGACCCCGAGGTCAATGAAATTTGGTTTCCCTCGACAAATTTGACAGGGCTATCGAACGCCGTTTGAATTTTCCGGATCCGTCCTGTAGTTTCGGAGATACGGGGGGGGGCAAAAAATGCCCCCCCCCCCCCACCGCGTGGAAGGTGGCTGGTAGGCCCACCGCCTGCCGGGTTAAAGATGTGGTGTTCGGTCAAGGTCCTCGCCGACCGTTTCGACCGCGCCAGGTTGACACCTGGCTTATAGCTGCCAGAGGTCTTGAATCTGAACTTTTCGCCATTGGAGCAAATGCAGGTCACTACGGGGGAAATTGCCCCCTCCCTTGATAGACGAGGCCCTGGTCCTACCCAATACCCATATTCTACGCTACCCATGCCTTACCCTGCAGAAGCAGACGACTGAAGCGTAACTACACTAAGCATGATTAATGATTATGATTACCACGGCACAACATGGGCAGATGGTCAAAGCAGCACTGAACAGTGAACATCCTACACCATGAAAAACCTCCAGCAATGCCCCATTTCAATGTGATTTAAATTGTCCACTTCAATCAAATTGTAATTTTTGTGTGGCAGATTTCGTCACACTTGACCTTACAGCCAGAGTCGTTAACAATAAGAGTACAGGGTGTCCCGGAGTCCGTTGACAGGTACCAGCCATGCTTTTTCGTCAATAATTGTTAATCAACAACGTCTTCAAGCAGTGTCATTGTTTTCAAATGCATTCGACCTTTCATGAGCTCACAAAACGGCTGAAAATGGATGTCGCAAAATCGGGTCGGTTGTTAAACTACTCTCTGTTTCAGGGATAATGGGAATGGTTAAGTCGGAACTGACACATGGCAAAGTGTCGGCGATGATGGGTACAACATGATGATCATCTAAAAAAAGATGGATTAAATTTTTGAAGGACGAAACCATGCGAGACTAACAGCGTTGTGAACGGCCCTCGTAGGACAGCAGACTCGTGTGCCGGAAAGCAGCGGAAAATGCGGTTAAAAACTATTGGAAATTTGGAAACTGACAAGAAGCTCACAAGCAAAGGTTTAAAAAATACCAGGTCATCGTAAAATAAAGGCAAAGCATCGTTAACATTTTTCATAATATATAATGCTAACATTTTAGAAAAATAGCACGCAACTCGCCAATCCCAAGGACAATTGGCCCAAAAACGTCAATGAATGTAAAATTTGATCTATGAAAGTTTCAAAAGCAAGATCCAGGGCGAAAAGCTTTCTTTCCAGACACAAATTTCCGACAGAACCACATCATAGACAGGTTTGGGTCCTTTACAAAGCAGAAGCCTTCCTGAGGACAGCACTCCGCAACCCAGGAAATGTTTTGGAATAGGGAATGACGAGCGTTTGGGTTTTGCAAAACTTGCACAATGTGTCTCAGATTTCAGAAACAGACGACCGACACATTCTTCTACCATATGATGCGAAAAATTTACCCTTGGCCTTTCCCGTTTGTTCAGGAATGGGGTCGTTTTGAAAAGGAAAATGGTGCTTTGGATGTCAGCGCCAGTCTTCATGAAGGAGTTGGCGCCGGAGAATACCTACAAAATACTTAGGAATGGTGTCGATACAAGCTGTTGGTTTTCCGGGAGAAACAGATGTTGCCGGGGAGCTCGTCAAACCTAAATCCAACGCAAAAACTGCAGGGGATTCCCCTGCAAGAGCTTGAAGGCAGGAAACCTTTTATCGGTCTCTGGCAGCTGGCGGAGCGACGAAAATCGACATGAGCACATCTTTTTGGAGTTATAGTAAAGGTTTTGGTCTGCAACATTCCGAATTAGTTGCCAAAGCATGTATATTTGTCTAGTGTATCGAAGCCTTATATTTTTGACTGGTTCTTATATGCTTTATTGGAATGGGAAATGTGTCAACGAGCTTTCGGGACACCCTGTAGGCTTAGAACCACGTTGACATTTATTTTTTAAAATAAATTTTGATCATGTATTTAATATGAGCTGGTTAATACTTCTACCATTCAAATGTGGTATCGGTTTTCGCATTCACATTTGCGGTTACTGCGACCCGATAATCAATTTGCCACCAGCCTGTTTGATTTTGACCTGATCCTCTTTAGATTTAACTTCAAAAGTCAGAATGCATCTACGCTACACCGAAGTCTCAGGCTCATTTCCCGGTCCCCAGGGCGGCCGGTTCATCCTGCAGCTGGTTGATCGAGTGGATCGCTCGTCTGGTGGCCCAATGAGCCTTGTTGGCGATTGAGGCTTGGCATTGGGGCGGCCGGCGAGTTGGCCGTGCTGCCCTCTGCTGTGCTCGTGTGGCGGCGGTTGATTGTCGTCTGACACGTGCTGCCGCCTAGCGGACAGGGGTATTTCTCTTTCGTGCCCAGTTTTCACTACGCTGTTTGTGCTGCCATTTATTTGGTAGCGGCGTGGTGCGGCGATTTGTGCGTTAAAACGTCTCTTTTGTTTACACGTGGTGAGTAAGTGATTTCGGAGGTACCCGCCCAGTTTCGCGTCACTTGGTCGTTGATGCTCTTAGGGTTCGGACTGACACGGTTTTGGCTTGATACCCCGCCCCCCTCCCCCTTTGACCCGCTGGAGGATTCGTCCGCTCTTGTCTTGTTGTTGGAATTGGACTAGTTGTTTGCTCGAGAAGATGACTCTGTTCATTAGTTAGGTTAGGTATTGGTCTTTGGTCTTCTGTAGATTTCATTCTGATTTCTTTCCATTGTTACACACTTTCTTCATAAGTATTCTAGGTCTCTGGTCTTCTGGTTTATTTAGGGTTGTTTCTAAGTTATTCAATTTTCCATCTTTTGCTTGGTTGGTTGGTAACATTGGTGCCGAAACCCGGGAAACTGGACTTTTGGTCTTTTGTGGTGCCGAATCATTAGGGACCTTTGGATATTTGTGTAGTTGGTTATCAGTTCACTGTTAGTTATAAGTACATCTCACACTTTGGTAGCATGGCTGAAGAGAGATCTCGCAAAGCTGCCAAAGGGTGGCTTAGTAGAGTTAGTGATAAGATTGAGACATTGTGTTCTGTTCGAGTAGCTGACAGGACAGCTGAGTGGCAGATTGAGGCTGCTCTTGCTCTCACCGAGTTTGATAAGCGTTTGGCCACCTTTGATGATGCCCAAGCGGCAGTAGAGGCTAGTATTGATGAGGATAAGCTTCTTGATGATATAGAGAAGAGTGGTACTTATAGGGACTTAGTTTGTAAGCAACGTGCTCGCCTGGTTGCAGCAACTCAGGCTGGAGCTGATGCTAGTAGTGTTGGTGCTAGCAGTCACACTGGTACAGGAGCTGAGGTGAAGTTACCGAAGCTAAACCTACCTACCTTCGATGGGAATGTTGAGAGATGGTTACTTTTTTGGGAGTCGTTTGAGGCTTGTGTACATAAGTCTGATTTGCCTGATGTCCAGAAGTTGGCTTACCTGAGGAGCCTTTTGAAGGGTGAGGCTGCAAAGTCTGTGGAAGGCCTGGCCCTGACAGCAGCAAACTATGGTGCTGCTGTTGACATCCTCACTCAGAGATATGGACGTCCCGAGAAGCTTATTTTTTTGCACATACAAAGTCTTTTGAACCTGACTGAGCTCAACTTGGTAGCTCTGCAGGACTCTTTGTTGTCTCACATCCGCAGTTTGGAAGCGCTTGGTGTCACTGGGGACAAGTATGGAGTAATACTTACCCCTCTTGTTCTATCCAAGCTGCCTGCGGAGGTGAGAATGGAGTGGGCTCGGACTTCTGAGCAGCATGAGGGTGATCTGTCTCACCTTCTGCAATTTTTGAGCAGTGAGATACGTAGACAGGAAAGGTCTGGTCACTGCACTGGTGTGAGGTCCACTGGAGATAGTGTCTTGGCCCAGACAGGTGGTTCACCAGCTCGTGCTGGTCACGAGGTTTCTCATTCCTCGGCTGGAGTGGTCACTCGCCTGAGAGGTCGGCAGCGGGGAGGGCTGCCTCCAACTGCAGCAGCTCTTGCTGCCTCTGCACAGTCTGGGATTAGGTGTGGCATGTGTGACAAGGGTCACAAAACAGCTAGTTGTCCGGAGCTGTTGAAGCTTCCTGTTCATGAAAGGCATCTGGAGATCAGGAACAAGGGACTGTGCTTCAGATGTCTGCAGTCTGGCCACAGGGCCGCAGTGTGCGCTGCTGTCTGTGACAGCTGCGGGGGGAAACACCATGCTGTGAAGTGTTTCCAGAGTGCAGAGTCCGCTCCCAGGGGTGCTAAACCCACTGATGTGAATTTGTCTTGTACTTCTGGTAGCTTGAGTGCTGTGCTACCCACTGCCTCAGTCACTGTCAGGGGTAAGCATGGTGACGTGAAGGCAACACTTCTGTTTGACTCTGGGTCAAACCGCTCTTATGTGTCCTCTTCACTTGTGAAACGATGCAAGCCTGAGTATCTCAGGACAGAGGAGCTCACCTATGCTGCCTTTGGTGGTAAAGAGAGCAAGGATGGACAAAGGCATGTGTTCAGGCTTGCAATGCATGGAACCAATGCTGCCGAGCAGGTAGTGGTGGACGCAGCAGAGGTGCCGGTAATTTGTGCCCCCTTGGTTCAACCATGCATCCCTGTGGAAGTGCTGGCCTCCCTGGGAAATTTGGAGTTGGCTGACTCGCAGGTGGGAGTTCAGCGCACGATAGACATTTTGATTGGGCTTGACTTCTACTGGCAGCTGATGGGCACAGGTTGTCTCCGCTCTGATGGTGGCCCGGTCGCCCAGCAGACGGTGTTTGGCTGGGTTCTGTCCGGTCCCTCGGGTGGTACATCGTAGCTCGATGCCACCGTGAGCCACCAGTTGCTCGTCAGGACTGATGTGCGTGAGTCCCGACTTCGTCAGTTTTGCGAGCTAGACGTGGGTGGGGTGCTGCCTGAGAACTCTTGTGAGTCGGCTTCCGATGACGCGGCGGCCGATGGCTCGGCTGCCGAGAGCGCGGCTGCTGAGTGTGTGGCTGCCGAGAGCGCGGCTGCCGAGAGCGCGGCTGCTGAGAGTGTGGCTGACGATGGCGCAGCTGCTGAGGGTGTGGCTGCCGATGGCGCAGCTGCTGAGAAGGATGAAGGAGAAGTAGAGAGCACTTTGGTAGCTGTTGTAACTGACGTGGCTCCCGAACCGATTGTCGACATTCAGCGGTTTTCGTCGCTGACCAAAGTAGTACGTGTGATGGGCCTCGTTCTGAAATTCATTAGGTTGCTGAGGTCGCGAGCTACTGCCAAGGGCAGGAGCGCCACTCCGGGTGGTGTGTTGAGCGATGACGAGCTGCGTGAAGCTCAAACATGTTTGATTCGAGAGGTCCAGTCGCGGGCGTTCCCTGAGGAGTACAGTGCCCTGAGTGAAGGCAAGATGCTGTCGCACAGCTCGCAGCTTTCTTCGCTTTGTCTATTCGTAGACGAGTCCGGTTTGCTGCGGGTTCGCAGTAGACTGGCCAACGCAGACTTGTCGTTAGGTGATAAGTGCCCTATTTTGATACCCAAGGGCCTTTTGGCGGACCTCCTTGTAGGGTTCCAACACAAACATCTGAAACACGCTGGCATTGACACGATTTTGACGTCACTACGGTGCGAGTACTGGGTCATAGGAGCGCGAAGGACGGCCAAAAGGATAAAACGATCCTGTTTGGCCTGCCAGAAGCAGGATGCTGCGGCGTTGAATGCACCAGTTGCTCCGCTGCCTACGCTGAGGGCTAGCAAGGCGCCGCCCTTTTCAGTAACTGGTGTAGATTTTTGTGGGCCACTTTCAGTTCTCGAGAGAAAGAAGGTGTATATATGTTTGTTTACTTGCGCTGTCACCAGGGCTGTCCATTTGGAGTTAGTGGACTCGCTTACCCTGGCTGATTTTCTTCTAGCATTTAGACGGTTTTGCGCGAGACGTGGCTCACCCGCAACCATGTATTCTGACAACGCCAAAACATTTGTGAGCGCGTCCAAAGTCCTGAAGTCCGAATTGGGAGCGACCTGTCCGGCCTGGAAGTTCATTGCCCCACGGGCTGCTTGGTGGGGAGGATGGTGGGAGCGGCTGTGCGGACAGTGAAAAGCTCACTACGGAAAACTTTGGGCAAAAATTGTTTGACCAAAGTCGAGCTAGATACATGTCTCGCGGAAGTTGAAGCTTGTATCAATTCGCGACCGTTGACATTCGTGGGTGATGAGCCTGACAGTTGCTTTCCTCTCACTCCCTCGCATTTTCTTACCGGTAGAATAGCTGGTACGCATCTAGAGGTCACTGACGATGCCGAGGAAGTGTCAGCCTCGACGCTACGCGAGAGAGACCTCGAGCGTCAGGGTTTGTTGGCGAAGTTTTGGGCCGTGTGGCAAAACGATTATTTGCGAAGTCTGCCGCACGCCGTACGTAGGTAGGTTTAAGTCGCGCGGTCGATTGCAGGTTGGTTCGGTCGTGCTAGTGCGGGAGGACGGCTTGCCCCGACTGCGGTGGGAAATGGGAGTGGTGTCAAAACTGCATCCTGGCTCTGACGGAGTAGTCAGAGTCGCTGACATCCGCACCGCAAAAGGAACTCGCACGAGAGCGGTACAGTGTTTACATGACCTCGAGGTACTCGAGTAGACACCTCGATTCGCGCCGTATGCAAATAGCGCGTTTGTCTTGTGATGTTTGCAGCTTCCGGCGAACTTGCTGATTCGTTTTTGACAAATCTTTCTTCTGTCAGCTAATTTCTAATTTGTTGTCTTCCTTGCTGAGCTTGGTTTGTTGTGACATCCATTGTCAGACACCATTTGATATTGCTGTTCTTTGCAGAACTTCTTCGTTTAGTTGTTTGGTTGGTCTCGATAATAGTTGTTTGGCCTTCAGGTTTAGTTGGTTGAGTTGATCCAACTGGTTGCTTTGGTTGATTGGACTGTTTTGTTTAGTTTGTTGCGAAGGTAAATGGGATGTTGGATTTACACCCACGCCTTCTATCAGATTAGTACCAGTCTGACCGATAAGCTTGTCCGAGTACCAGTTGCAATGGTTGTCGTTGCGAAAGACGGAATTTCACATTCCCGTCTTTCACGGGGGGGGAGTATGTTGGCGATTGAGGCTTGGCATTGGGGCGGCCGGCGAGTTGGCCGTGCTGCCCTCTGCTGTGCTCGTGTGGCGGCGGTTGATTGTCGTCTGACACGTGCTGCCGCCTAGCGGACAGGGGTATTTCTCTTTCGTGCCCAGTTTTCACTACGCTGTTTGTGCTGCCATTTATTTGGTAGCGGCGTGGTGCGGCGATTTGTGCGTTAAAACGTCTCTTTTGTTTACACGTGGTGAGTAAGTGATTTCGGAGGTACCCGCCCAGTTTCGCGTCACTTGGTCGTTGATGCTCTTAGGGTTCGGACTGACACGGTTTTGGCTTGATACCCCGCCCCCCTCCCCCTTTGACCCGCTGGAGGATTCGTCCGCTCTTGTCTTGTTGTTGGAATTGGACTAGTTGTTTGCTCGAGAAGATGACTCTGTTCATTAGTTAGGTTAGGTATTGGTCTTTGGTCTTCTGTAGATTTCATTCTGATTTCTTTCCATTGTTACACACTTTCTTCATAAGTATTCTAGGTCTCTGGTCTTCTGGTTTATTTAGGGTTGTTTCTAAGTTATTCAATTTTCCATCTTTTGCTTGGTTGGTTGGTAACAAGCCTGTCTACGTCACCCCCTCCAGGATACGTACTGTCCAATGGGTCGAGCTCTAGTGGTTTTGATGGGTGGCGGGGCCCGGTGCTGTGGTGACGCATACCTCCGTAGTCGCCGTGACTCTGTGGCGGGCCTCCGGTAGCTCCTCTCCGACCATGATATGGCACGGGAGGGATGTTGGACGGGCTCCTCTGCGACTGTACGGTGCCGCGGTGAGGGATTGTTGAGTCACACCCGGCACTGGTCGGGCTGGTCGGGACGTTCTCAGCCATTTCTTGGTAAGGCGTGTCACCAGTCTCATTTCCAGCATCGCCACGCACGGCTCTGTGGTGCTCGGGCTCTCCGGGTGCTCCCGTCAACGACTGTGTCGCCGGAGGGTTGTGTTGGGTACCCTTCGAGCCCCTCCCCAGCTCCGTCCCAGGGCTGGTGTGTGTCGAGGCAGGCTTGACACTGGTCTGGCAAGTCGAGACACTTTGAACTGACTTCTGGCATGAGGCGTTGTCGACTGAGCCGGGTGCGTGGAGCGGAGTCGGTGCGCTGATCTGGGGGTGTGAGTCCGGTCCTTGAGTCGGCTGATCGTTTCCGTGGGAAACCAGTGCATACTGGGATGCTATACTTCCCCTAACTGATCGGCACGACTGTCCTTTAAACTGGCGACGAACGAGGAATGTTAAGACAACAGCTAGCGCAATCAGGATCGCGACACTGATGGTGGCGATCATTATCTCCATGTGGGTGGAGCCGGTGCTAACCTGGTCTGACCCATCGCCGGACGTCTGGTCTGAGCCATCGCCGGGAGTCTGGTCACTGGTCTCACGGTTTGTTTGAGAGTCCTGTTCATTTGATTCACCGGCTGTCTGAGGCGGCAGTGACGATTTGCCTCCTCTGTGCGAGTTGGTCGGGCTAGTAGGCTGCGGAGCGGTGGTGGGCTCCGTGCAGAGCTCCTCCAGGTATTTGTCTAGTTTCCACCGTGTGTTATTGACCTTGCAAAGAGTCTCGTTGATCCAGAAGTCGTTCTCAGAAGATACATCCAGTCCCAGCGCTGTCTCTATGTCGCACGTACAGTTAATATCCAATGTCAGGTTATGTACTTTTACTGTTTGGTTCTGGCCAAACTGCAGCGAACCGTTATCTGGATGTTGGATGTGGAGATTGCCTAGCTGAATCCGGTGGCGAGCTGTGGCGTTTCCTTTCGCCACCCTTAGCGAGCTGAAGGCTTCCTTTCGCACAGCATTGATCGTGCAGTTCCTGATCGTGATATCGCTGTCAGCAAGCACCACGAATGCGTTTTCTGATGCTTCAACGATATCGCTGCACTCAAAGGAAAACTTCGTAACATTCAGCTGCAGCCCTTCCTTTTCTATCGCTCCGAATGTGCTGTTCTTGATTTGAACTTCCCTGACCGTCCCGTAGAAAGCCGATGTTTCAGTGTGGTTAAAGCGGCTGTTTTCAATGATCAGTTTGTTCATTTCGTTGCCAGCTGATATGCAGTGTTCTGTAGCCCGATGGATATGCGACGAGCTCAGGGATAAACTTCCAATCTTGCCCCCGAACGTGTTTTCACCACACGTTTCCATTTCAACTTCTTTTACCTTCAACTTGTCAATGTTTGCCTGAATGCCATGCGGTTCAACGCTGAGATATTTCACTTTTTTCAACTCGGCCTCCTTCATTCTCGAGTTTTGGGACAGTGCACCTGAGTGTATGGTGAGGTTTTCGATGCCTTCAATCCATGTCTTGTGCACTGTGACATTTGACGTGAATGCTTGTTTTGATATCGAAAGTGATTTTATACCTGTCATGTGAACTTTTTCTATCAGAGAATCATCGCTGAAGGCGCTTTCATGAACAGCCAGTGATTGTATTCCGCTCAATGTCAAGCTGAAAAACTGTGCGTTAGCAATGGAAGACGAGAACAGCTGGCAGTCATCCACGTCTTCTATGATGATCCTCGAGTCCCCGCTCAAGTCTTGGAATGTCTGGGAACGCAGCTGAAGACTCGTCACTGCGCGTATTCTCACTGTAATCCGTTCGGAGTTGTTGCCGCGCGCCAGAGACCTGGGCTGAAGAATCACGGTGTTGACTTTGGTGATCTCGATTTCCTCCAGCGATGTCAGAGAGGAGATGGAGTCCTCATCGATCGTTATGGTCTCAACATCGGTTATCTTGATTTCTCGGGCATCTCTCGGGAACGATGCTGCCGTGATGTTTATCTGGAACAGACATGAACCATCTGCCATCATCATCATCATCATCATCATCATCATCATCATCATCACCATCATCATCATCATCATCATCATCATCATCATCATCATCATCATCATCATCATCATCATCATCATCATCATCATCATCATCATCATCATCATCATCATCATCATCATCATCATCATCATCATCATCATCATCATCATCATCATCATCATCATCATCATCATCATCATCATCATCATCATCATTTTTATTATCATCATCATCACCATCATCATCATCATCATCATCATTATTTTTATTATTATCATCATCATCATCATCAGTATCAGCCACCGCCATCAGCATCAATCATCAGCATCAGCCATCAGATCAGCCATCAATCAACAGCATCAATCATCATCATCATCATCATCATCATCATCATCAACAATCATCATCAGCATGAATCGTCACTATGAGCATCAGCCATCATCATCAGCATCAGTCATAAGCATCAATCATTAGCATCAGCACCAATCATTAGCATCAGCATCAATCATTAGCATCAGCATCAACATTAATCATTAGCACCAATCATCATCATCAGCATCAGTATCAATCATTAGCATCAATTATTATCATCAGCATCAATCATCAATCATCAGCATCAGCATCAATCATCAGCATCGCCATCAATCATCCCCGTGGCTCAGTGGATAAGGCGTCCGTCTCCTAACTCGGTGGCAGCGAGTTCGCGGCCGGGAAGCTCCACGTCGTTTGACCCGCGTTCCTATATTCAGCCAGCTGGCAACTGGCGAGAGAGGGCCACGCTAGACCCGGGAGGACCGTGCCGCCATCTACCTGCGGCACGTTAAACTTTCGATCCAAATTATCACCGGTGAACCGGGCGCGGGCAAGGTGGGGTGGTGGGTCCGTGGTGTCATTCGCAACAAGCACTGCTTAGCGGGACACCCGGGCCCATAGTCACCCATGACCCATTCATTCATTCGGATAAACTTAAAGAAAAAAATCATCAGCATCAATCATCACCATCAGCATCGATCATCATCATTATCATCATCATCACTCATCACCATATCTATCTGCCTCCGCTCACCTGTTTCATTGGCCGGTTTTTCATGTCGCAGAATACCGTCTCGGAGGTCTGGCATTCTTCCCGTACAACAAACTGACAGTTGGACTCTCGGCAGTCGGTGGCGGAGACCACATGCCGGCCGACGGTCAACACAATCAGAAATGAGATCACTGAGGTGATAACCCCCATAATGGGTAGCTATATTGAGTTACGGACAAGGCTGGTACCGCGTTCATGTTACTGTAACAGCAGCACGGCGACGAATGACTTGCAGCGCCTGTTGCACAGAGATTGCTTATCAGTTGTTGGACTATCTTGTTTGCTTTCAGGGGCGATCCTGAGGTGGGCAGGGCACTGAAACGGAGCACGGAGTTCAGGACGGGACAGGACGCCTGTTGGTCATCCATCATCGTTCATTCAACCATCTCCAACGAACTGATGGTTCGCACTGAGCTATGAAGACGTGAATTATAACAACAATTGCGTACACGTGTAACTGAGACGGCGGTTTGATGCCAAATGGCCTGAGGGCGGCCATTGAAGCGGTGCTATACATATTGCTTATCACGGTCCGTGGTGAGCTGTCATTGGTTGGTTTGTTGACACATTCAAGAGGTGGATATGACTTTTGCGGAGGACGGAATATGACGCAATAGGACGCCCGGTGGTCATCCATCATCGGTTCTCTTTATCGGTCGGTGGATCTGCACTTAGCTGTGGATAAGGGTGCCATCACATGGTAAGTGTGCCGGGGACTGCGGCCCTACGCCGGATGATTGGGCTTAGGCGTTTCGAGACTAACGCGCAGCCTCACGCAGATTGTTTCGGGTGTACGGGTCCGTGCAGCATAGATCTGTGCTGCGTGCGTCATACTTTGATGACGTCAGCCACCTGGCTCCGCCCACTCTCCGCCGGCACACAGGGGCCGAGCGTCGCTCCACGCGCGGCAAACCCTGGCGCGGGTGGACTGTCGTTATTGGTTTTGGTAAATTGGATTGTCGTCGTGGGTGTAACTTTGTATGCTTTTGAGGTCCCATGTGGGACCCCAATGCAAACATCTGGGACCCCAATTTTCGTTTTGAGACCCCGATAGTGGAGGCCCTAGAGACGTTTCAGCTACTTTGCAAATGGAGGCCCGCTGCTCATGTATGGAGGTTCTCTGTACAAATAGGCGGCCCACTGAACAAACAGGAGGTCCCATAGACAAGTAGGAGGTCCTCTGGACAAATAGAAGGCCCCTTGCACATATAAAAGGCCCTCTGTCCAAATGGGAGGTCCCCTAGGCAAATAGGAGGCCCTCGGTACAAACAGGAGGCCCCCTGGACAAATAGGAGGCCCTCTGAAGATATGTTGTGTGAAGGTCTTTGTGCCGTTTATAGAAAGGAAGTTTGTAATAAGATATTAACCTTACTCTCATATTAGCCAAAAGATATACAATTTCAAAAAAAATACAGTTTCGGGAGCTTTCGGCTTTGCGCCTTTATCAACCGTTATGTATTATTTAGATCATTTTCGTCACAAACTTGCATGGAACAGAAAATTCGAATTGGTACGGAACATGCAGAAATCACACACGCACTTCCCAGCTACTCTTTAAAAACGCATCTATGCAAAACTTACAGAGACATAAAAGATTTATCATGAAGTGCAGAACAAGATAGTCATGTCGAAAACATGAGTCATACGTTCAGCGGAGATAGTATATATCGTGGGTACATCATCAATAATGGGTCCCGATCCCCCGACCAACATTAAAAATATGGAGATAAGCATATATGAGGTAAGTACATGCATGCATACGATAACAGAAGTGTACAACAGCACAACCGCACGGCGCACACCCGCGCACACAAGTTTCCACGGTCAGTCAGTTTAGATATAATGACCACTCAGATGATAGGCCAAGACTAGGTTTGCGTGTTAAGAGTGGGTTGAAGTTCGCGAATAAAAATGGATTCCCAATTTTTTTTTATCTGGGCCGTCTTTTGACGCATGCAGAATCTTGATTGAGACGTTTGAGCAGTCCAGTTGCACAGAGTGTTTCGTTTGGTGAAGGCCAAAAGGGGTGTCTAGTTTGTTGTTTTTTGCATCTCTCATGTGTTCATTATATCTAAGCCTGACAGATCGGCGTGTTTCACCGACATACACAGACTCGCCTTGTGCGCACAGTTAACATTCCATCTGGTACACCACATTCTTTTCATGACATCTCCCACGCAACCCTGCCTCACAGCATGGACACTTCCTGCCCCCACCTGGGCAGGGTGCTGGTTGGTAGGCCGCCCGCACTAGTTTTTGTTTCAGGTTGGGACCTCCTTTCCATGCAACTTTCAGGTTGAGGTGACTAGCCCTAATGATACCCTCAATCCTGTGGCTGAGTGCATCATCAATGAATGGAAGCGGCCCAGATAGAAAAATTTGGGAATCCATTTTTATTCGCGAACTTCAACCCACTCTTAACACGCAAACCTCGTCTTGGCCTATCATCTGAGTGGTCATTATATCTAAACTGACTGACCGTGGAAACTTGTGTGCGCGGGTGTGCGTTGTGCTGTTGTACACTTCTGTTATCGTATGCATGCATGTACTTACCTCATATATGCTTATCTCCATATTTTTAATGTTGGTCGGGGGATCGGGACCCATTATTGATGATGTACCCACGATATATACTATCTCCGCTGAACGTATGACTCATGTTTTCGACATGACTATCTTGTTCTGCACTTCATGATAAATCTTTTATGTCTCTGTAAGTTTTGCATAGATGCGTTTTTAAAGAGTAGCTGGGAAGTGCGTGTGTGATTTCTGCATGTTCGTACCAATTCGAATTTTCTGTTCCATGCAAGTTTGTGACGAAAATGATCTAAATAATACATAACGGTTGATAAAGGCGCAAAGCCGAAAGCTCCCGAAACTGTATTTTGTCTTTTTGAAATTGTATATCTTTTGGCTAATATGAGAGTAAGGTTAATATCTCTTATTATATTCATGTCTCTCAAAACTGTGCTAAAAACCATTCAAGAAGGGAAGTTTGCATGAAACCAGTTACTGACTTTTTTAGTAACTTCATTTACAGTTCTTTGTAGGCTATGTATGCATTTATCTTTAAATATAATGGCAGTGTCATCTGCATAGGAGAGGCAAGCTACGTCAGGACTGATGTTTGATAAATCACTGGTATATCAAATAAATAACAGAGGACCCAATATCGATCCCTGTGGAACTCCCATAGTAACATTTTTGACAGATGAGTATGATTTTCTTATTTTCACACATTGCTTCCTTTCTTGCAAGTATGAAAATAATTTTTTGTTGTGGTTTGTTTTGTGTCTTGCACCATACCTTTGTAGTTTTTGCAGTAGCAACTAGCAAATCAATGTGCACGGTGTCAAAAGCTTTTTTTACTTCTAGAAATAAGCCGAACGAAAGTGGCCCTCTTCGAAAGCTCTAGTAATTATATCTTGAAGAAGAATTGGCGTATAAGTTGACTTTCCTTTTTGAAAACCCAATTGATTACAGTGAATAATGTTGTTTCGGTGAAGATGGTCAATGAGCCTTCGATATATAAGTTTGTCAATAATTTTTAAACGGTAAGATGTTAATTGGTCTGTAATTACCCACTTGCTTATTATCGCCGTCCTTAGATATTGGTTTTACGATTTCCACTTATAGGGCTGATGGAGATTCGGCTTTGCTTAATCAGGTGTTCAAGAAGTAAAGTGATGGATTTAGTACGGTCTTTTTATGAAACTTTAAAGAATTTAGAGTTAATGAGTTAAAGAGTCAATTTGTCGTATGTAGGCCTTCCGGCATCATTTTATAAACCTACGGGCTACGATTGAAATCGAGGGTTCTACCAATCTGCGTTGTTAGTGCATGAGTCACAGCACTCCTATCGTAGACATGCCATCGGATGGTGAAATGGTCTGAAGGCTTTGAGTTTGAGTGTATTTGGATAAGCCCTGGGGCCCCTGCAGGCGCCTGGTAGTCTTGACGTCAGGGTACTACCGTGTGCAGCAATCCTCGTCAAGCTGAATACAAATCAGTTCACACCTTCGATAGCACCGGAAAGTAAATCAACTTTAGACTGCAATCAAATCATCTGACCGCTACAGGCTACAGTTCTTAATTATTTTGTTGCAAGGTGATTTTACCTACACCCAAATTCTGCAATGTAAACGATCTTTTTCGGGCGCACTTTGTGATCTTCATAAAAATATCGTTTACAAATTGGCGACTCAGGCGTGCAAGCTGCAGTGCATATAGACTACCGAAATAATTACCAAAATGTATTCTTGTATCTCAGAATAGCATGTACCGTACCTACCTAACCTACACAACTCACTCTTAAAGTGTGGCTTCCCATCAGCTCACCACCATGCCAACCGTTCACATTTGACAGCTCATATTCCCGAGGTATATGTATACCTATGAGCACATACTTTTCTGATAGGATCTTTACCCTCTGGAGGCTAAACCGTTGATCTGAGGTCAAATCTGAGGACGCGTTAGCGAAAGAACGTTAAAATCCATCGAATGCGCTTTTCCGCGGCGCTGTAGCTCTATTGGTTCACAACTTAGCCGTCGGGTGTTTCAAAATTGTTGAAATCGACAAAATTTGACCTTTGGTGACGTCTGGCGACCAAACCTTTGACCTGACCTTAAAAATGACCGAAGTGTTTCTGTTTTCTTCGGAAGAAAACAGAATAAGGAAGAAATTCTTCCTTATTTTTTTACGCTCTTTCGATTGGCGCTTACCGCGTGTCACCACGTGTCCCAGGAGCCGAGTTAGACGGGGGGGGGGTTGAAAACGCCCCCCCCCCCCAACACTCGGCGGAAAGTTCAGACCACAAGCACGGCGCGGGTTCAAAGAACTTAAGGATTCATAAAATCGAGACCAATGTTGCCAGGGCAAGACAGGACGCTGTCAGGTCAAAATGCTCTCACTAAGTTCCCATACGACTGTGATCGTCACTTGTTGATTCCCATAGCCGCTCCTCCATCGTAAGCAAATATATGTATTATGGCAAACACTTTAATACCAGCCAACAGGCCACAATAGACACACAAAATATACGGGTAGGTACAGTCCACGGCATAAGTAATGTGCGGTTTCAGTCCTCGGTATGTTCTGCTTCTGAAGCTTAGGAATGATAAGCCAGACCGGAATGAAACTTTGATTGTAGCTAACCTGTATCGTCACCCTTGCAGCTGCAACTTTATCTACTGACGTCTTCTTTTCGATCGCTCTGCATTAATAAATCGCCAGTCAAAGCCATCCGTTGAGATTGGTACACATTACTTTAGCGGTGGGCTGTACCTGCAGCTAAGATTAAGATAAACACGATTCATCTGAGCACTGAGCTATACTGCGGAGCTAAAGAACCAGCTTCGGGTCAGCCGGAGGGTCACGGCTCAGAGCGGATCTTTTGCAACAAAATATACCCTATTTCCTCGTACATTTTTCTATGGCTTACCAGGCGAGTTGGAATTCGCCCGCTGGGCTTTCTAGGTGACGGTGGTAGGTCATGGTGGGTGAATGAGATGGTCATAGTGTGTCGTGGATTCCAGGCACTGGTGGTGATGTTGGGTTGGGTTGAGCCGGTGATAGTGGCAGAGGGAGGGTGTGAGAGAGGCGAGCTCGAGTGTTGCGGGCCCTCCCTCCTCCATCTGTTGATGACATTCGGCTATTTCCTGGTAAGGCGCCTCGACAGTCTCATATACATCATCATCAGCATCATCTTCGTGACCGTGCGCACACTCTTCAAGCGCTTCCGTTGGCGGAGGTGGCGGTAAAGGCATAAAGGAGACGTGCTGAGCTCTCCTTTCTGGATGTGTTACACGTGTGTTGTGTGTCCCGGCTGGCCCTGCACTGGCCTGGCTTGTTGGAACACCTTGATCTGGTGTGTGAGAGTTGATGTCGACTGGCTCGACTACCTCGTAAACCGGCGCGCCGATCGGTCGAATTGAGTCTACTCCGTGAGTAGGCCGAGTTTCAGGGGATTCCAGCAGGGCTCTTGTGACAATCTCTGTCAATTGATGGAGTCTAACATCTCGCGAGCGACGTCGACATTTTGTTCGCCTACGTCGGCCTCCATTTTGTCCTTCAGCACGCGACCGTTGTCTGAAATGACGACCAACGAAAAATGCGATGACAGCTGTCGCAATCAGGACCGCGACACTGATGGTGGCGATCATTATCTCCATGTCGGTGGAGCCGGTGCTAACCTGGTCTGAGCCATCGCCGGACGTCTGGTCTGAGCCATCGCCGGGAGTCTGGTCACTGGCCTCACGGTTTGTTTGAGAGTCCTGTTCATTTGATTCACCGGCTGTCTGAGGCGGCAGTGACGATTTGCCTCCTCTGTGCGAGTTGGTCGGGCTAGTAGGCGGCGGAGTGGTGGTGGGCTCCGTGCAGAACTCCTCCAGGTATTCGTCTAGTTTCCACCGTGTGTTATTGACCTCGCAAAGAGTCTCGTTGATCCAGAAGTCGTTCTCAGAAGATACATCGAGACCCAGTGCTGTCGCTATGTCGCACGTACAGGGAATGTCCAATGTCAGGCCATGCACTGTTACTCTTTGGTTCTGGCTAAACTGCAGCGAACCGTTATCTGGATGTTGGATGTGGAGATTGCCTAGCTGAATCCGGTGGCGAGCTGTGGCGTTTCCTTTCGCCACCCTTAGCGAGCTGAAGGCTTCCTTTCGCACAGCATTGATCGTGCAGTTCCTGATCGTGATATCGCTGTCAGCAAGCACCACGAATGCTTTTTCTGATGCTTCAACGATATCGCTGCACTCAAAGGAAAACTTCGTAACATTCAGCTGCAGCCCTTCCTTTTCTATCGCTCCGAATGTGCTGTTCTTGATTTGAACTTCCCTGACCGTCCCGTAGAAAGCCGATGTTTCAGTGTGGTTAAAGCGGCTGTTTTCAATGATCAGTTTGTTCATTTCGCTGCCAGCTGATATGCAGTGTTCTGTAGCCCGATGGATATGCGACGAGCTCAGGGATAAACTTCCAATCTTGCCCCCGAACGTGTTTTCACCACACGTTTCCATTTCAACTTCTTTTACCTTCAACTTGTCAATGTTTGCCTGAATGCCATGCGGTTCAACGCTGAGATACTTCACTTTTTTCAACTCGGCCTCCTTCATTCTCGAGTTTTGGGACAGTGCACCTGAGTGTATGGTGAGGTTTTCGATGCCTTCAATCCATGTCTTGTGCACTGTGACATTTGACGTGAATGCTTGTTTTGATATCGAAAGTGATTTTATACCTGTCATGTGAACTTTTTCTATCAGAGAATCATCGCTGAAGGCGCTTTCATGAACAGCCAGTGATTGTATTCCGCTCAATGTCAAGCTGAAAAACTGTGCGTTAGCAATGGAAGACGAGAACAGCTGGCAGTCATCCACGTCTTCTATGATGATCCTCGAGTCCCCGCTCAAGTCTTGGAATGTCTGGGAACGCAGCTGAAGACTCGTCACTGCGCGTATTCTCACTGTAATCCGTTCGGAGTTGTTGCCGCGCGCCAGAGACCTGGGCTGAAGAATCAAGGTGTTGACTTTGGTGATCTCGATTTCCTCCAGCGATGTCAGAGAGGAGATGGAGTCCTCATCGATCGTTATGGTCTCAACATCGGTTATCTTGATTTCTCGGGCATCTCTCGGGAACGATGCTGCCGTGATGTTTATCTGGAACAGACATGAACCATCTGCCATCATCATCATCATCATCATCATCATCATCATCATCATCATCATCATCATCATCATCATCATCATCATCATCATCATCATCAGCATCAGCATCATCATCATCATTTTTATTATCAGCATCATCACCATCATCATCATCATCATCATCATTATTTTTATTATCATCATCATCATCATCATCAGTATCAGCCACCGCCATCAGCATCAATCATCAGCATCAGCCATCAGATCAGCCATCAATCAACAGCATCAATCATCATCATCATCATCATCATCATCATCATCATCATCATCATCATCATCATCATCATCATCATCATCAACAATCATCATCAGCATGAATCGTCACTATCAGCATCAGCCATCATCATCAGCATCAGTCATAAGCATCAATCATTAGCATCAGCACCAATCATTAGCATCAGCATCAATCATTAGCATCAGCATCAACATTAATCATTAGCACCAATCATCATCATCAGCATCAGTATCAATCATTAGCATCAATTATTATCATCAGCATCAATCATCAATCATCAGCATCAGCATCAATCATCAGCATCGCCATCAATCATCCCCGTGGCTCAGTGGATAAGGCGTCCGTCTCCTAACTCGGTGGCAGCGAGTTCGCGGCCGGGAAGCTCCACGTCGTTTGACCCGCATTCCTATATTCAGCCAGCTGGCAACTGGCGAGAGAGGGCCACGCTAGACCCGGGAGGACCGTGCCGCCATCTACCTGCGGCACGTTAAACTTTCGATCCAAATTATCACCGGTGAACCGGGCGCGGGCAAGGTCGGGTGGTGGGTCCGTGGTGTCATTCGCAACAAGCACTGCTTAGCGGGGCACCCGGGCCCATAGTCACCCATGACCCATTCATTCATTCGGATAAACTTAAAGAAAAAAAATCATCAGCATCAATCATCACCTTCAGCATCGATCATCATCATTATCATCATCATCACTCATCACCATATCTATCTGCCTCCACTCACCTGTTTCATTGGCCGGTTTTTCATGTCGCAGAACACTGTCTCGGAGGTCTGGCATTCTTCCCGTACAACAAACTCGCAGTTGGACTCTTCACAGTCGGTGGCGGAGACCACATGCCGGCTGACAGTCGTCACAATCAACAGTGTAATAACTGAGGGGATAATCCCCATAATGCGTAGCTGCATTGAGCTACGGACAAGAGCGGTGTCTCGTACATGTGTGGCTGGGATGGCGGTCTGACGCCGAATGGCGCGAAGTTGCAAAGGCTGCTTATCAGCTCGTTGAGCTATCTGGCTATCACTCTACAGGGCAGGGCGTTGGCAGGACTCATGGCAGGACAGGACGATGAAAATTTGAAACAGAGCACGGACATCGAGGCAGGACACTAGGGTCTAGGACAGCCTATTGATCATCCATTGCTGTTCATCCTGTCCATCGATATGAGGGTCCGCACTGAACAATGGCCAGATTGCTCATCATATCAACCGTGCGGGTTGGGTGGCCTGGCCGTCTGATCGATGATTCACGAAATCGAGGGCAGTGAAGGACAGAAATATAGAACACTGGTCAGGTTCTTACGCGCTCATTTTGTTCCTATCCATCCCATTAAAACATTTTTATCAAATAGCAGCAACACAGATAACTTACAAAAATTAACACGAATCACAAAAATAGGCTACAAAAGTATTACATATATCTGCTCAGATACAATCAGATACTTTTTACAGTTTTTACCAACGACCTTCCGTCTCACGTACCGTGCGGCAGACTGATTATGTACGCGGACGACACACAATTCATTAATACCTGTGGACAGACCAGTATCGCAGAACACGCAGCCGACCTAGAGGTCATGCTCGGGGTGGTCCAGGCATGGTACAATCAAAACAGCCTGAGGATAAACCCGTCAAAAACAGAACTGATCATGTTCGGAAAAAATCACGGAGCCGATTTTTCTATCCAGTTTGCCGGTGCAGTAGTTCAGCCATGTGAGAAGGTGAAGGTGCTGGGAGTGGTGCTCGACTCGCGCCTACAGTGGGTGGACCACGTGTCCTTAGTGGTGCGCCGGTGCTACAGCACCTTATCAGGTCTCTCAAAATTCTCCCATCGGCTGCCGAGTTCGGTCAAAAAACTAGTCGTCGAGTCCCTGGTGTTCCCACACATTTTGTACTGCGCTACTGTTTGGGGCGGGTGTAATAAAACCCAAAGACATAGGGTTCAGAAAATTCTAAACCATGCCGCGCAGATCGTGTCGGGTTGTTCACGTCGGACGCACGTTACGCCACTTCTAGCCCAACTGGACTGGCAGAGCGTGGACTCCCTCATACGCGAGAGAGATATCATTACCGTCCACAAGCTGACACACTCGCATCTGGCTCCTGTCAGACTGAAACAGCTGCTAACACGGCGCAGTGAGGTGTCAAGCCGCTGTACCCGGGCTACGGAGGCGGGTCACCTGGAGCTGCCCCAGGTGCGCTCTGAGCGGGCCCGGCGGCACTTTTGTTTCCGGGCCGCTATGAGCTGGAACGATGCCTCTGATGCTGTCAGGGAGCCAGTAACTGTCGCCACGTGTCGTGCGAGACTGCGATCAAAGTGAGCTTCTGCACTGTGATGACTGCATTTTAACTCTGTATCAACTTTGTGTATTAATCTGTAGAACGCGTCGCGAGGTACAATGTTTTATAGTTAGGCTGTGATTCTTGTGCGGTGACAATAATATGTAGGTATGTAGAAACCATGTGATCATAATTTGTAAGTAGGTACCAATACCATACATGATGCTTCAATGTATATTGACGCAAGCTTTAAAACCCACCATGTGGAGGCTTAAGATCGTAAATAAATAAATAAATAAATATAAATCCCAAGCTTAGCTACCACCCATGAACTAACTATGCAGCAAATATTGAGTGATAAATGTCACCCATGACCTACCGCTTAATTGAATTATCCGTTTAATATTTCCTTCTCTCTGAACTGACTCATCTCTCAACGTCCCAGCGTTACGTCGTTTTCACAATGTGAAGCATTTCGTGACAGCTTTCGTGATGCTATCGCGACTCCTTTCACGACGTCCTGCATGGTTCCTTATGCCGCAATTTTGACGATCTTTGTGCCATTCTTGGCGGTTTCGTCACCTTACATGACCCTTGGTGACCCTTTATGACCCCCGCCCCGCCCCCTCTGTTCCTCAGCGGCTCGGAGCAGCCGCTGACGCTGCTGCAGTTCGTGCTGTACCTCTACCACCACTGCACGGAGATGCGGCCCGTGCTGATGTCGGTGGAGGTTCTGACAGTTCTGGCCGGTACCCTGTTCCCGTACAGAGTGGGAACGGAGAGCAGTCCCACCACCCCACTGGATGACACGGTTAGTGGTGGTGGTGGTGGTGGGGGGGGGGGGGCTATGGGAGGGAGAGAAGATAGATAGATTTGGGTGGATGGGGGTCCAGGGTCAGAAGGGAGACAATTGTGGGGAAATAAAAGGTTTTTACTTTTTAGAGAGAAAAGATTACCGATAGGGTATTAGGAGGCTAAGTGGATGCACGATATATTTTGAAGTGAAAGAAATGTTTCTGAGGAGAGCGGCAGCTAAGGAATTTAGGTAGGGTTGAATATGTTTGGTCGATGATTGAGGTTGAGGGAAGGATCACAAAATATTTTTGTGGGATTGGTAAATGAAAACTGCTGCGGTACGAAGGTCTTTGATCTAGAGATATCGTCAGTGGTTAAAACGAAGGATTTATCGGACAAAAAATAAATAATTGATCAATTACGTGGCCCCCTGACGGCTGGGCCATGTAACTGAAGTTTGCGGTGTCGCCACCAGATGGGTCTGGGTGACGCGGTGCTGGTGAGCGGCGCAGAGGCCTCTGACGCCATGCTGACGTCCCACCCGGCCAGTAAATACGTGCTGGATCTGCTGAGAATTGTCACTGTCGACTCTCTATCACTGGCGCCGAGCAAGACGGCGCCGCCGCTGGTCGATATACTGCTGGAGGTGAGGTCAACACCCATGGTGAGGTCACACTGAGGTCATTTCGTATCAGCTTAGATAACCCCAACTCTCTTCTGGTTGGGTGACCGTCATTCTGTTGGATAATTTAAGGCCAACTAGGCCAGATTTATTCTGTTTTACATGTCACCTTTGGTCAGGCTGAGTCTCCTCCGGTCGGGTCGGATCAAATGTCAATGACATCGTCAGAATTGTCCTTCACCCTGTCCCCCGTGGCCAGGTGACCCCGGAGAGCACCACGCTGGCTCAGCAGATGTCCTTCCAGACCAAGATTCTCTCGCTGCTTATGGATCATCTCACAGCAGCCGACGTACTCATCGGAGAACAAGGTAAGAGAAGAGTCGCCGGATGACGTCCCAGCGCAGACAACAACGTTTCCGGGGCTGCCTGATTGTTACCTTTGCGGACAAACTGATAGTCTGGCGACTGGTTTGTGGAATTTATTAGAAAAAAGACACGACAGTAGCGCAATATTTCCATATTTGAAAGTGCCATTCGGAATTATACCTTGGGCAAATAAAAATTTCCGGACATGACCTCGGAGTATTTCAACACATATTTACCATGGATTTCCTAAATCTGCCGGTGACGCCACGTGCCCGGTTTCAAGGTGCCACCCCCGGGACGCTGCCGGTGTCGTCGCCCGCTCCGTGTCTGGGCAGAATGGCCGTGGTTCTCAGTCGTTGTCTGCTGCCGTGGCCGCTGTCCTGTATGTGTCTGCGGGATGTCTGCGGTGTCTGCGGGATTTGTTTGGAATTTGAGCGGGGCTTCGGCGAGATTTGCGGACTGTCTTTGAGTTTTTCATTTATTTATTTGATCTCGGTGTTTGCGAGCTGTCTTTGGGACGTGTGAGAACTGTCTGGGGGTTATGTATGTGTGTGTGTTTTTTTGTGGATTGTTCGCGAACAGTTGCTGGAATGTCAGCAGTGGCTGTTGGGGTTGGCGTGTGATTGCCTTGTGGGATTTGCGGTGGAGGATTTCAGTTTGGCCCTGTGGCTTGGTTTTGAATTTAGTGATTTGGGGATGTAAATACAGTCTCAAGAGTGAATTTCAACATCACCTTTCCAACTGCCTCCATCGCCCAGCCGTTGCTGAGAGCACTGCATCTGTATCCTTTATCCTTTATGGAGTGTGATATGTCGGTTATACTCAGCTGCTGATGGGCGTTGAGGCTAATTGGTGATCGGACCGCGGTGTGCTGTACCCCGCGTGTCTGGTGCCTCCAGGGAGCTGCTTGTGGTGCTTTTTGTTTTCGGGTGTCGGAATATTCCGACTCTTCCACAGCCCATGACATAGTTTTAATGGAAATGCTAAACGAAATTTGGTAGACAAAAGGAACCATAATTGTTCAAGCCGTCACAAATAATTTATGATTTAATAGTAGCTGGTTGATGATGACGGTTGATAAGCCAAGGGCTGGTTGAGCTGCGCTGGTACTGACCTCTCTCTCTCTCTCTCTCTCTCTCTCTCTCTCTCTCTCTCTCTCTCTCTCTCTCTCTCTCTCTCTCTCTCTCTCTCTCTCTCTTCTCTCTTCTCTCTTCTCTCTTCTCTCTTCTCTCTTCTCTCTTCTCTCTTCTCTCTTCTCTCTTCTCTCTTCTCTCTTCTCTCTCTCTCTCTCTCTCTCTCTCTCTCTCTCTCTCTCTCTCTCTCTCTCTCTCTCTCTCTCTCCGACAGCCGCTCTGCCCATCTCGCCGGGAGGCAGCGTCCAGAACGTCCCCGGAAATGTGTTCTACTTCGCCGGCAGACTGGTGGACAAGCTGTGGCAAGGTGAGTTTAGCACATTTAGCACATTGAGGAGATATATCTGTGGGATTAACAGGCACAACACAAACTCTGGCAAGGTGAGTTTAGCACATTTAGCACATTTAGCACATAGAGGAGAGCTATCTGTGGGATGAAACAGACACGGCCGCGGACGTAGGTTTGAAGGGGTAAGTGAAGTAAATGATAAGTAAATTAGTCATGTGACGTGGGTGCCTAGTAGACGATTTGTTTAGTACACACATGATCAAAAGCTAGTTCAATATGCATTATGGCATAAATTGTAAATATAAGTAATAACTAATAAGTATTCAATTACTCAATATACACGACGTGTCCGACTCACCTAAAGATAATGTTAATCACAATGATGCACTTATGCTCCTATAAAGTTAACCCTATCAACTCCCTCCTTCACCGCCTTTTCTCTCTCTCTTCACCGCAGGCATCTTCAAGCGTGACGCCCACGAGGTACTCGACTTCATCATCAAGCTGATCGGTCAGGCTCGCCGCTGGTCCCAGACCCTCCCTCTGGACAGCGTGTACCACTGCCTGAACCGGGCGGTGCTGTATATCCTCAGTCGTCCCACCGACTCCGTGGGCGAGCAGCTGAGGGTCCTGGAGGCGCTGCACACGCTCACCAATCATAGGTGAGGTGGTTGAAACCGCTGGCCAATCATAGCTGGTGAGGTGGTACAGTCCGTGGCCAGTCGTTAAGTGCTGAACTCGATTAAATGAGGAAATTAGGTGGCCAATCATTAAAACGATAACTATTTTAGCGTTACATTTCCGTGTCTGTTTGCGTGTTATTTCTTTTCTAAATCAACTCTCGTTTTCCTGATAAATCGTCGAGGACATAAATGTTGTTCGAAACGTGTAGCCTACTTCGTGAGCTCGTTTTTTTTCTGAGAGACGACAGCGCTATCCCGGTGTCTTGTCCCAGTTTTCTGATTCCCTCGCTCCGCCTTTCAGGAGTCTGGTTTTCGGCTCCGGGAACCACGACTCGGAGTTTTTCGGCGCGCTCGTCTACTGCCTGCTGCAGCTGACAGGAGGACTGAAAATCATGTGAGCACGAGCCGCGGTAGACATGACGCGCGTGATAACTACTTTTGACTTGGAGGTTGAAATGTCAAATTGGTTCTCTGCGGTAATTTCTTCCCTTTCACGAATTTGGCTGTCAGATTGGATGCGTCTTGCTTTTGTATTTTTGTTTACAAATCGAAAAATTGGATCCGCTTCACGATTTTGCGTGTCATCTCTGCGCGAGGGCCATGCTAATCTTCTCTGTATCGTAATCCAATTTTAGTATATGCACAGCCTTGGCTGGTGCGGAGGGAAAGCGAATAGTTGCCAATTTTATGCCGTTTGGTTTGATTCGATGCCCTTGTCCGTTTCAGAAATGGTGTCAGATCTTTCTTTGTTATCTGATGGAGCGTGTGGTATTGCCCTGATTACTTTTGTCAAAAAGTGGGGAATGCTATTGCCTCCCTATCTACTTGTCTGGCTTTTGTGATATGTTTAGCTGTTTACTTATATGAACGAAAACTTATGTTTTGAAACACCGACGCGACACCGCTGGTCATGGCCCCCTGCCGGCCTCCTCCCGAAACTGCGTGGCCCGGGCCGCTTGAAGGCCGTTTGTTGTGATTTCGGTCACAGGCGAAAACGTTTTGGTCACGACCTCGTGGGTGGCCACCTAGCGGTCGGCGCTGAAAATGAAAACTGGGCTATCCCCGGACTTCAACAGAAGGGCAGAGCCGCAGAGGGAGAAATAGACCAAAGGGAAGACCATTATTGACCAAAGGGAGATCAGTGTCCTACCTCTGTTCCGTCGTTCCCATCCTTAGGATACTGAAATCCTTCTCCACGCCGCAACCCCCACTTCGGGCTGGACAGGCAACTTTATCTCATGCGGGCTGCTCCCTTGGAGCGGCACCGCTGCTCCGGAGGGAGCGCAACCCGTAGCCGGGTGCAGTGAGTATCTTGGGGCTGGTCGGCCTGTCCATTCGGACGGGCTCTGCCCCGGCGACTCTCTAGGGTGTCTGCCCAGACCAATGTCTCCCCCTAATTCCTATCATCCTTTCGGCTCTGAAATGGTCTAATTGGACCGAAGGGGCCTAACCCAACAAAACAAACAAACAATGTCCTACACAGGACACACACTCCTCTTGCAGATTATTCGACAACCATCAATCTAATTGTATCGATTTTGCCTTTTTGCAGCACCGAGGCGGAATCACGGACGGTGTGGCACGCGATCCCCTCGACTCTGGACCCGGAGACGAACCCCAACACGGCACAGGGACATAACCTGATGGCCAACGCGGCACGGAGAGTGTGGTCCGAGCTCTACATATGGAAACGGCCCGCAGTGGAGGAGGTGAGAGAGGGGGAGGGGAGAGAGAGAGAGAGAGAGAGAGAGAGAGAGAGAGAGAGAGAGAGAGAGAGAGAGAGGGAGAGAGAGAGAGAGAGAGAGAGGGAGGGAGGGTGGGGGAGGAAAAAGGAGAGAGAGGGAAAGAGGCACTGACACAGGTGACAAACTGAGAGATAAAAAGGTGGGGAGGCGGAAGCCTACCTACTGCTGTTCAAACAGCGGTGATAGGGCAAACTAAGATCTGAAAGAAAGAAGGAGGGAGGGACAAAAAATAAACAGATATGCAGAGAACGAGAGAGGAGCTCAGCATTTGATATCATTGACCTGTTTGATCTGATGAGCTGTAATGTTTCTCATCTACACCCCTTTCACCCCCTCCCCTTCCCTCTATCCTCAGGTGTTCAAGGTGAGCCTCCCTCTGGAAAACAACACGGCACCGGACCTGGACACTGTCCGCGCCAGTCTCCAGGACCCGGCCACACGGCTCTGGGTGGCCTTCCTGGAGGGAGAGAAGAAGTGCTCCTACCGCCCGCCCTGGGAGATCCAGGCGCAGCTCCAGACTGTGAGCAGCGTGAGTTTGGAACGATGGGAGGGCTGTAAGGGGGTTAATGTGTCAGCACTCAGCAGCGTGAGTTTGGGATTACGGGAGGGCTGGTGGGGGTTTATGTCAGCAGCGTGAGTTTGGGACGACGGGAGGGCTTGTGGGGGGTTGTGTCAGCAGCGTGAGTTTGGGACGACGGGAGGGCTGGTAGGAGGTTGGAATCCCGGAATGGTCTTGTTAGACCGAAAGAGCCCAACCCAACAAAACAATCAACCTTTGGATCGATTGTGATGATATAGCATTTTGAAGTCTCGAATGTTTGCTGCAAGGAAGTTGCGTGGAATTATAAGGAGATTGTGGGGCGACTTGGCAATTTGAACTGGCGATGTGAGAGCGGCGGGATACTTCTTTAGATTTACCTGCGAAAGAGGGAAGAGTGTTAGAGGAGAGGTGACAAGAGGCGTCATATCACCCCCTGTAATATCACTTATCTCCCTGGCCGGCTTGTTACCTAATGGCTTATAACCGGGCTCAGCCCTGGTGACTCTCTAGGGTGCCTGCCCAGACCAATGTCTCCCCCTAATTCCTATCATCCTTCAGGCTCTGAAATGGTCTCGTCAGGCCGAAAGGTCCTAACCTAACAACCTCACCCCTCCCCTCCACCAACAGAAGCTGCAGCGTGTGACGGGCGGCCTGAGCCGGCTGGCACAGCGCACCCGCTCCCGGCGCGAGGACTCTGTGCGCGCCCGACCCTCGCCGCTGACTCCGGCAGAGGTGGAGCTCTGGACTCTGCAGCACATCGCCGGAGTCAGGGAGTCGGTGGTGACTCAGTTCAGACAGTTCAAACAGGTGAGGGCTCGTAGTCATAATTATAGAGATAGACTATATTTTTTACAGGGTTCATTCTAAATTTACTATTGGGGCAATGGACACATCCTGCTTTCGTGTGTGTGTGTGTTTTTTTCTTGTGAGTAACGCAAACGTTACTTCGCCGTGCTCCATTTTACCATTGCTGTTTTTATCCACGCAGAGCCAGAAGTACATGGAGGACTTTATAATGGACGAGTGGCTGCGAATGGAGCGAGAGCTGACCAGAGAGAGGGGCCTGTGGGGGCCCGAGGTGGCCAGCAGGTGAGCAATTAGAGGCCCAGGATCCGGACTTTGGGACTTTTGCGGCCTCCGAGACACACAATGTCCGTTGGGAGGTCCCTGCTGGCATTGTTGATCTTCTTTATCGTATTGAAGCTACGCAATGACCGCTATGGATATGTTTGAGTTACTATTAATAGCCACTGTGCAATTTGACAGCAGCTAACATAACAAGTTTACTGAACGCTGAGTGGCATGATTGATTTTGAGCCTGATTATTGCTCAGGTTAACAGTTACTATGTCAAGTCTATGCCGTTGTCGACGACCATTGACGTAAATGATTTTGTTAACCTGTGACGACTACCCATCTTGACAGTCACGATCTGCTGTTGCTTCAGACATATTGTCATGTCTCACGGTTGTCTGGATATATTGGTTGCTGGTTATATCTGGCGTGTCTAACGTTTGTCTGTGGCGTGTTGTCAGTCTGGACAAGTGGCAGCTGGACACTACTGAGGGTCCGTGTCGGATGAGAAAGAGGACCGTCAGTGATGTCACGTTCTACCAGCGCTATCCGTACAGACCCGATCTGGAGACCGTGGTACAGGTAGGTACATTCTACCAGCGGTACATTCTACCAGCGGTATCCGTATAGACCCGACCTGGAAACGGTGGTACAGGTGGGTACTGAGCACCAACGGTACGGCCCTCCAGCAAAAGAGTGGTTGGTTAGCCTATGTGCTTTTGGTGTAATAACTTTAAATGACAGAGACACTCCTGTAAAATGACCCAAATAGAAAATATGAGAAGAGGGTTCGTGCTGCACGCATTTGGGCAGTGGTTTTCAACAGCCATTAGACGTATTCATCAATGCAGATCGATTATTGTGATGTTGGCAACCAACCACTAAATACCTGGAGGGCTTTACATTCTACCAGCGGTACCCGTATAGACCTGAGGGGTGTTCACGGGCACCGCAAACTGCTGAGTGCGGCGTGTGCAGCAGGCGTGGGGGTAGGGGATGGGTAGGCGGCTCTGACGTCACGGCTGCGTGCGGTGGACGGTCCGCTGTGGCCAGTCCCGACCGGCCACAGCGGTCGCTGTGTGCGGTGACGGAATTGGAGGATCAAAAGCATCTCCAATTCTGGACTACTGTATTATAGTTAAGTCTATACCAGAAGCATTGAGTGTGGAGTACTGGCCACTTTGTGCATCGCGCGTACCGAATTTCAGGTGATAGCCTACCTGGGAAAACAGATACTATACTGTCTTACTTGACTCGTATGACTACAGTTATTGTAAAGAACACATCTGCCACTCCACTACATCTAACACACACCTCTCGCTCGCCCCGTTCCCAGCGCGGCGCGGCCAAGTACAAGGTGCCCGTGTGTCGAGACGCGCGCGCCTGGTCCCAGCAGCCGCGCCGCCGCTCCCTGCTCGGACGGTCAGAGGCAGGGAGGACGGCGGCCGCTGTCGATACCATGTCTATGACGGAGGAGGAGGGCGCTGACTGTGCCGATATTGGAGAGAAACTCAGACAGGCCGGTGAGTGGAAACGGGCTGGTGAGGGAACGATGAGGGCTGGGGCAGGGAAACGTAGGGATGGACCGAACGGTGGAGGCCAAGGGAGTGAGGGAAACAGAGGACAATGTGAGAATTGACTCAACTGATTTAAAGTAAGCCTTAGTGAATGAGCGGATAAAAAATACATTGTCGTGACATGTTGATTTTGGCTGATTAGAGGAGAGAACTGTTTCACCATCGATAGCCTTCATCTTCATCTTCATCTTCATATAATCGGCACGAGAGGCACGGTGTCCTGCAGGGCACGTTTCTCGCCGATTTCGTTAACTTCGTTGATAGCCGAGTCAGTGCTGCTAATGCTAACTTCCACACACCCTAACCCCGCTCCCTCGTGCCGCCAGGTCTGCGCGGCAGCCTGCGCCGCCGCCGACTCACCTCAGACCCCGACGAGGAGCCCGAGTCACTAGACCTGCCAGATTCGGCCACGGACGGGCCGGCGGGCGGCGAGAGACAGCCGTCGGCAGATGTGGAGGATACCAGTCCCGATAACCAGACGCTCTTACGGCTACTGGAGCATGGAGAGAAGGTACGGGGGTTGGGAGAGGGAGGGAGATTTGAAGAGGACAGGGGGAGAGGGTAGGAAGTGTGGTAAAAGCAGATAGATTTCATGATTGTATTTTCGGCCGCAGTTGTAAATTGGCTGCAACTAGAAGGCTGTGTAACTGTTTTCATAGGACTTGGTTTTGATAGGATACTGATATTTTTCTTGATAGTCTCAATTGTCTTTTTGAATATTTTGACATGATCATATAATATTTACCGTAGTGGAACATTCTTATGTCGATAAAATATTTCCTCCGCCGAGTGTCGAACCCACGACCTCCACGTTACCTCACGGGTTCTGTTCGGGCAGATATCGCACATGTACCGGTGCGCGCGCATCCAGGGCCTGGACACGGTGGAGGGCCTGCTGCTGTTCGGCAGGGACCACGTGTACGTAGTGGACGGATTCACCATGCTCAAGACCAGGGAGATCAGGTGGGTGACGCGAGGGATGTGAGGGCAGAGGCTGCCCTTCACCCTTGGTGTGTTTCTGGGCCGCGGGCCTCGTAGACATGCAAATTATGTGCTCTTGAGTCGCATCAAGTGTCTTCCTACGCATGTATTTATTTCTAATTTATCTTATTGATAATATTTTTCGAAGCCGAAGATCAGAATCTGAAGATCATATTTTATCCTGGTTGCCCCCTCCTCCATTTTTTTCCTTTCCGAAGCGTAATATCCCTCACCCTTCACTATTTACCCCTAGCTGATTTATAGCATCCTTGTATGTGCCTTCGTATTCTAACTTTCATTTTCGTGGTCTTCCTTTATGCAACTTCATCCCTAAGTAATATATCAAACATCCACCAAATTATCTCAGTAATTCTAACCCCCGTCCCCGCCCCCTCACAGGGACATCGGTAACCTGCCGGCCAACATGCACGATCCGATCGTGCCCTGCCAGCCGACCGGGCGCCGGGTCAAGGACGTCCGCTCCGTCTCCAAGGTGGCCTACGACGACATCCGGGAGGTGCTCAAACGCAGGTCAGTCAGGGGTTCTCAAACGCAGGCCTGTCGGGGGTTCTCAAGCGTAGGTCAGAGGTCCTCAAACGCAGGTCAGTCAGGGGTCCTCAAACGCAGGTCAGTCGGTGGGCCTCAAACCTAGTGAGAGGTCCTCAAACGCAGGTCAGAGGTCCTCAAACGCAGGTCAGTCGGTGGGCCTCAAACCTAATGAGAGGTCCTCAAACGCAGGTCAGTTAGTGGTTCTCAAACGCAGGTCAGAGGTCCTCAAACGCGGGTTAAACAGTTGTCCTCAAATATATGCGAGAACGCTTATGGCTGGTTTGATCGAGATATGTTGAACCACGGTTGAACTCAAATTTGGTATTTTTTAGTGATTCGTGAGTGTTCACTCACTCTGATGGCTACAACATGAAGGCCAGTTGTTTTTGCTGTTGTTTTTCACATTGCGTTTGCATTGTAATTCGTCGTGCCTGTAATTATAGCGCTTTGACGAAATGTCCCAATTAAACATCTGAAGCGTAGTCATCCAGCGCGCATCTGGGAGGTTTTTAAGACCCCGGTTCTTGTGTCCCAGGTACCTACTGCAGCCGATTGCGGTGGAGTTTTTCTCAGCGGACGGTCGGAACTACCTGCTGGCGTTCCCCATCAAAACCAGAAACAAAATTTACCAGAGGTGAGAAAAAGACTAACTGGTTTAGAGATAGACGGTTTAAACGCCAAGCCAGTGGTGGCTGGGCATGACTATGAGGGAAAAAAATGTTGGTACATCACGCAGTCATCTTTGGTTTTTCTTTCGTTTGAATATCCGCGTGCGCAGAACATTTATGGATGAATTAAATTGTATAGGGCGATGAATCGCTATGCCTATCCGCAGTTTATATCAGGAGGCTAATTGTTATACATATTTGAAACTACTTCATCGTGTGAACTGAGCATTTATAAACCCTCAGCCCCCAATCCATTCCAATCCCACAACCCATTATCCCCGGCCCATGAACCCAGGCCAGTAAGCCATTGCCAGTGAGGGTATTCTAACATATGGCCACCTAGTGTGTCCCCCCCCCCCTCCCCGCAGACTATGTAAAATCTGTAGCCACCTCGATGTTAATGGCTGGCGGACACCCAGGAGAGTGTATGACCTGACCTTTGACTCCTGTGTGACCCCACAGGCTACAATCTGTAGCCACCTCTATGGCGGACACCCAGGAGAGCGTGGCCGGACAGAAGACCTCGGCCAATGTGGATCAGAGTGGCGGCCTGCTCAGCAGTCTGATGGGGGAGACCAGCGTTACGCAACGATGGGTGGTGAGTGAGACAGTGTGTAACGTGACGTGACGTGACGTGTAACGGGCTGTGACGTGACGTGCTCAGTCGGATGGGAGAGACGCAAAGGGAAGGGGGGGGGACTTGGTGTGTAACGTGACGGGTAACGGGGCTCAACGTGTTGGCTGTAGCGATGACTCGACTGTAACGTGGAATTAATGTGTCGGATTCAGCCTTATGTGAAGGTTTAGATCGTCGTAGTGAGGCTTATCAATTTGTATGTCTAGTGACTCGACTCACAATTAGATCCTGGTGTTTTGGAACTTTCAGCAATATTTTATCGGATATTGAAAAAGGGCCTTTGACTTGTAAACGTATGATTAATCGTACTCGGGGAGAGACATTTTATCGTAGAACTTCGTATGGCTTCATGGCTGCCCGATTCGCTATGTTAACCGCTGTGCTGCAGGTGTCATCGACTTTGGCAGACGCTCTTCTATTTGACAGACGCTTGTATGCATACTGCTGAAGTCATCTTTGCAAGTATAACTTGTTGATTACATGGATCATTCTACATAGATTATGTTCGAGCCTCCCGGCCCGGGCTGACGCAGCGTTATCAATTTACCCACGTGGCAGCCACGTGGACACGAGTCCCGCAAAACGTTTAACAGTTGAAGGCCTTCTAGACCGTTCCTTTACATTTATCCCCCCCCCCCCCCGTTTGTGTCTGCAAACATGTGAAGTCCTACAATGTGGGGTTAGTTCCATATCTCTCCCCCTGACTAAGACTACCATTGATACAATCATCTCCGGCCTCTCCCTCCCTCCCTCCCTCTCCCTCCCTCCCCCTCTCTCTCTCTCTCCCTCCCTCCCTCCCTCCCTCTCTCACACACAGTCTCCCCATTATCTGTCTCCACAGCGCGGTGAGATGTCCAACTTCCAGTACCTGATGCACCTTAACTCGCTGGCCGGGAGGTCCTACAACGACCTGATGCAGTACCCGGTGTTCCCCTGGGTGCTGAAGGACTACAGCGCCGACAAACTGGATCTCACCGACCCGTCGACGTTCAGAGACCTGGCCAGGCCGATGGGCGCCCAGACGCCCAAGAGGCTGCACCAGTTCGAGAAGAGGTAATTGTGGGGATGGTGATTGTAATGAGGAACAGATGCCGATGGATAAGCAGCAGGGTGCAAAATAGCCAAAGCATTGGAATGATTAGGGTGTCTTTGACCTTGGCTTTTAGGACTGTCAACCTCTATTTACTTAACTCGCTCAGTTTTCTTTTTTACATGACCATTTGACTTGTGTGTTATCCTTTGTATACACACGACTATTTGTTATACATGACCTTCCTGTTGACTTCTGCGCGACCCACTGCCTAGTGAGACCCCTTCTGACCCCTTTGACCCCTTTGACCTCTGTGTGACCTCTGCAGATACCGTGAGTGGGACGACCCGACGGGCGAGACGCCGCCGTACCACTACGGCACCCACTACAGCTCTGCCATGATCGTCTGTAGCTACCTGGTCCGACTGGAGCCTTTCAGCACGCACTTCCTCAGACTGCAGGTGACGAGAGCGGGGGAGGGGAAAGGAAGGGAAAGAGGAAGAGAGGAGGGAGGAATAGGGAGGGAGAAAGAAGGAAATTGATTATATTAAAAGGAGGGGTAACTAGCGGAGGGAGGATTAGGGAGGGAGAAAGGAAATGGAGGTGAAGAGGAGGAGAGGGAAGTGGGAGAAGGGATGAGGAAAGAAGAGTGGAAAGAAATGGAAGAGAGAAAAGAGAATTAATGGTTACGAATGAAAAGGAAGATGAAGGTTAGAACAAAAATGGAAGTGAGGTTTAGGATAGCAGAAGAAGGAAAGCAGAACGAAAGGAGAGGGTTGTAAGTTAGTAGACTAAGTAGACTTGAGGAAAGTTGGTGGTGGGATGGGCCAATGGGATGGGCCCAGAGGAAAAAGGAATCGTATCAGTCTATAGACGGACCAGCAAATATTTACTATCGACGACTTGTTTTATCTACCATATTCCCCCTGGCACTTCCCATTTGTCGATTTTCCCACGCTGACCGGAAGTTTCCTGTTTCCGTTTCCGGCAGGGCGGCCACTTTGATCTGGCCGACCGGATGTTCCACAGCGTGGAGGACGCCTGGCGCTCGGCCTCCGAGCACAACATGGCCGACGTGCGGGAACTCATACCCGAGTTCTTCTACCTGCCCGAGTTTCTCACCAACGCCAACCAATTCGACCTCGGTACGCAAAGTGGACAGATACACGGATGAAGATTTGTTCAGACGAGACATATTTGTGCTGCTTACGTTTGGACAGTGCATGCTGTTTTTTTATTTAGCTGATGAGTGTTTTGGGGAGATTACCAAACGCATAAGTTTTGCTAGAAAATGTCTACCTATTTTCTATCTTAATCAAAATGCACATTAACATATTGCAAATACCTACACTGCAACAAAGCAGAAATAAATTGTCAAAGCAGAGATAAATTTCGATCTTAATAATAATTATGCGTCTACTCTGGTAGCATCGATGACCCTATATGACTGATAACGTCGGTGACCTGACCTTTGCCGCCCCCTGCTGACCTTTCATACCCCCCGCCCCCGCCAGGTCACAAACAGAACGGGACGGCGCTGGACGACGTGGTTCTGCCGGCCTGGGCCAAGGGTGACCCGCGCGAGTTTATCAGGGTGCACCGCGAGGCACTGGAGTGTCCCTACGTGTCGTCACATCTGCACCACTGGATCGGTACGTGGGGGGGGGGGGCGGAGGGAGGCCGGAGAGGAAACAGAACGGGCAATCACATGCTTCATGTCAACCTTTGATCTGAAACTTTGTTCGTCCATTAATGTGGGCACACGAAAGACGATAGATTTCATGTGTGTTTTAATGAAACAGGAAGTGTATCGAATCAACACACTTAGTGAACTAGAATTGCAATTGCCTAGCACCCTCATGCTGAAACCGAAGTTTGGTCACTACATCACCTTTCGTCGGCCAGTCTCGCACAATTTCAAACGCATTGCTGAGTACCACCAGTAAGACGCCTTTTGGGGCGACAAATGATATTTAACGCCCTGCTATCAAATCAACATCATTTATCCCTGCAGACAGAGACGCATCACATCCGTTCTATAACACCTCTCGTAACATCTCTTGATGTTTCTCAGACCTGATATTCGGCTGCAAGCAGCAGGGTCACGGCGCTGTGGACGCCTACAACGTGTTCCACTACCTCTTCTACGAGGGAAACGTCGACATCTTCAGGTCAGTGGTCTAGTTACATATCCTATCATCTCCAGGCCAGTGATATTTTCAGACCTCAGCTAGGGAAAACGTGGACGTCAGCGTCTTCAGTGCAGTGTTCTTCGATGAGGGAAACTTGGCTTTCAGTTGTCAGTGAAGAGCTCACATGTCTGTCTATGGCATTACGTGATCAGGTAAGTGATGAGGACCGTAGGAGAGTAATTGATGACGGTAAGTATAATGCCATAATAATGACGATAGAAACAGGCTGCAGCTTGATGCAGCGAGTAGCACAGCCTGGTCGGTAGTTAGTAAAATATCCTACGAGTCTCGCCGTATGCGGGTGAGGTGAAGTCAGTCAAAGTAATCGACTACCATACAAGCTATTGTTCAAAGGATCAAAGTCTCACGCTTATCTTTCGGTTATGCTGAAGCGCGATTCGTTACGTGACGGAGTCGAGCATGATGGCTCGTTATCGCACTATTTTGAATTTTGAATTACCCGCCACTAACGGTTTAGTGTGTAAAGTAGAGGTGATACCATGGAGCACAGTGCAGCTGCTGCTGCTGCTGGTATTTTATTCAGTGTGATAAGGGTCGATGCAGCAGATGCTCTATTCAGCAGCTGTGCTATCATAGCGATGTTATCTTTTCAATTTGCGATTCAGAACTACGGGCGTACGAGTGGAAGTTTTATCCGTATTGCATCAGTCTGAATCTGCATAGAGATGACCATACTTTGTGAACGACGAATGCATATGTGACCTCCACTTTGTCATTGCCATAAGGAAATATGGGTGTCTCTTTGCACCCAGTGTTTTCCATAGGTACTCTTGGGGCAAATCAGGACTGCGTAACTATCACTAAGCCATTCTGTCACTAGGTACTTTGTCCAATATACAGTTGGTACCTGTAGCAGTCATGGATGTAACCAAAATCCTTTTGAACTGCTCGCATATTTTCATGCTGGCTTCTTCACAAAACAATATTCAGCGGCGTAGCACCACATGAACGTATCCTTCTCGCAGCATCGAGGACCCACTGAAGAAGACGGCCACCGTGGGTTTCATCAACAACTTTGGTCAGATCCCGCGTCAGCTGTTCAAGAAGCCTCACCCGCAGCGGCGGCTGGTTGGCAGCAGTCTGCAGGTGAGCGCTGAGGCGTACTGAGACATAGCTGAGACATAGCTGAGACATACCTAGCTGAGACGTACTGAGGCATAGCTGAGACGTATAATTTGAGACATACTGAAACATAGTGAGGCATACTGAGGCGTACTGAGACAGTGAGACATGCTGAGATATAGCTGAGACATAGCTGAGACATAGCTGAGACATAGTGAGACGTACTGAGGCGTATTGAGACGTACTGAGGCATAGCTGAGACGCACTGAGACATACTGAGGAATGCTGAGACATAGCTGAGACATAGTGAGAAATGCTGAGACAAACTGAGACATAGTGAGACAGCTGAGACATAGCTGAGGCATAGCTGAGATGTACTGAGACATACTGACGTACTGAGACATACTGAGACATGCTGAGACATACTGAGACATGCTGAGACATAGCTGAGGCATGGGTGAGACGTAGCTAAGGCATAGCTGAGACATACTGAGGCATGCTGAGGCATAGCTGAGACGTACTGAGACATCATGAGACGTAATGAGACATAATGAGACATGCTGAGACATGAGGCGTACTGAGGCATACTGAGACGTATTTACTGTTAACGCCAGACCCCTTGAGACCCTAATTTTTCGCGATTATTTTTAAATGCGTGGAGGAATTTCAACCAAGCTCAGGACATGGCCGTTTCAAGACAGGCCGAAACTTTTACAATTTAGATATTTTATCGCCATTTCAATATTTCAGGCACTTGTCATTGACTCGTAATGTTAACTGTTTTTCCATCCTGGATAGAGGCTTTCTACGTCATATGACATTAGGCTCCGCCCACGACTGCGGCATTGACCCGTGCCCATCAGCGACCTCTGTACAAACGACACCCCTGCCATCTGTGAAGGACTATGAATTTCGCTGACGCTTCACGTGCTATGAGTCAATTGCAGCAGACGGTCAAGTAAATGTTAGGCTCTTGTTGACTCTTGTATAGGACCAAGAGGACCATCACTCCTCAACCTACTACTCAGTCGTGCTTCGAACAAACGTCAACGATTCCTAACAAATACGATTTTCGATGTAGGGTATCTGTTTGAAATACGAGCGAGCCGTATGATGTGAAGCTCAGGCAATTAACTTATTATTGCGTTGTTCGATGGTTGCATAGCGATGTACAAATCGGCAGCTACTTGGTGACATCCGACATCCCATTATCGTATTATCTGCAACGCCATAGGCTTTAAATACAGGTGAATATTTCCTAACCTTATGTCAGTTATATGCCATCTGCCCGTCATATGCAGCTTATAAAAAAAAATATCAGCGAACATATCAGCATTGTAGAAGCAATGCGCATTGAGCATTTATGACTCCTTAGTCATCATGTCGCTCTCTGGGCACTGTCAGCCAAGACGCTACGCACAACTCCGCCGGCTTTCGGCACCGCTCGACCGTCGCCCGGCGTCCCCGCTCCCCGCCACAGCGAGAGTGACCGCGCGCCGGCCCGAAACCGCCGCAGGCCAAGACCACAGAGGCGGGGCTTAGCTGTGACGTCATAACGTATCACAGACTGACTGGTGATAGCCTCTACACACCGGATGAAAATCTTGCTCGAAATTTAACATTACGAGTCAATGACAAGTGCCTGAAATATTGAAATGGCGATAAAATATCTAAATTGTAAAAGTTTCGGCCTGTCTTGAAACGGCCATGTCCTGAGCTTGGTTGAAATTCCTTCACGCATTTAAAAGTAATCGCGAAAAATTAGGGTCTCAAGGGGTCTGGCGTTAACAGTAGGCATAGTGAGACGTACTGAGACATAGCTGAGACATGCTGAGGCATACTGAGACGTACTGACGTACTTGGATTGGGGCGCGGAACGGTGAAAGGGAGATACTGGATCATGAATATACCGGGTCAGATACACAGCTGATCAATTATCTACAGGTTCATGTGATGGGACATAGATGACATGATTTATGTTATTTATGGATGGCATAATGATATATTTCCTTGCAAGTTTTTGTTTTTTACTGCCGTGATTTCAGCTTTGACCTGACCCCCGTGAATTATGACCTGTCCTGTGACTTCTGATCTGTGAAGTGTGAGGTCATATGTGGGGCACCATGCGTGAAGGCCTGACCAAGTTTCTCTTTATAAAGCCTTACGGATATATTTGTATCCTTGTTTGTCTCACTCACTCACTCACTCACTCACTCACTCACTCACTCTCACTCTCACTCTCTCACTCACTCACTCACTCTCACTCACTCTCACTCACTCTCACTCACTCACTCACTCACTCACTCACTCACTCTCTCACTCTCTCACTCTCACTCTCTTTCTCACTCTCACTCTCACTCTCACTCTCTCTCTCTCTCTCTCTCTCTCTCTCTCTCTCTCTCTCTCTCTCTCTCTCTCTCTCTCTCTCTCTCTCTCTCTCTCTCTCTCTCTCTCTCTCTCTCTCTCTCTCTCCCACTCACCCCCCCCCCCTCCCTCCCTCCCCCCGGGCAGTCTGTGCGCCTCACGAACCGTCTTCTGGACGGGGCCTGGCAGCAGAACATCAGCGGCAGTGACAAGCTGTTCTTCCACGCGCTGGACGGTCTGAGGCCCAGCATGCAGCCCGTCAAAGGTCAGTGCGAGAAGGGCGGAGGTCAGTTTGGAAGGGGCCGGGCTGGTTTGAAGGGGTCAGAGATCCCTTTTAAGAATTAAGGCTACTTTGTAATTCAGTTGGAGAGCGTTGTCGGTCAGTTGGCCATGGTAAGGGGTTAGTCAGATGAGCGTCAGTTTGTCAGAGGCGAAGGTCAGTTTAGCGGGATCACAGGTCAGTTGGAGATCACTAGGGAGCACGCCGGCTTCGTTGCCCAAGCTGACAAGACCCGACCCAACTTGATTCGGACCTATGGAGCCCGTTGTAACTTCACCTTGATGAAAACTGTGAACACAACCTGGCCTGACCTGGCCCAACCTTACCCCAAATGACCTTTACTGACCATTCCCCTGTGTTTTCCACAGAGCTGAAGGGCCCCATCGGTCACATCGTGCCCCAGGAGCGCTCCGTGCTGGCCGTCGAACAGAACAAGTACATTGTGCCCGGAAACAGCGGACGCTACGTGGCCTGGGGCTTCGCCGATCACAGGTGAGGCGACGCTGAATGAATGAATGAATGAATGAATGAATGAATGAATGAATGAATGAATGAATGAATGAATGAATGAATGAATGAATGAGCGGACGGGTGTATGTATACACTAATACAATATACATGCATGCATGTATATGTATGTACGTGTGTATGAATGAATGAATGAATGAATGAATGAATGAATGAATGAATGAATAAATGACTGACTGAATGAATGAATGAAACGAGCATGCATAGCGGATTAAGACTGGGATGTTTGGTTGTGGGGCGAGAATGCTGGATTGCTGTACCATCGACTGTAGCCATTCCATGGCAATATCAAACATAGCGATGAAAATGCATCGGCCGGGAATCGAACCCGGGCCGCCCGCGTGGCAGGCGAGCATTCTACCACTGAACCACCGATGCTTGGGAACAAAGGACAAAATGTAGCAATCGGTCCAGAGGTAGGTAGAAAATATGTCTTATAAGAATTAGTAAAAGTGGGTAGTGAAAAATTTGCAGCTGTCTAAGACTTCAGGTTTGATTAGGCAGACAATCCCTCATGCTGTTTCTGTATATATTTTATGCACAGTTATTCAATAGACATTAGACATTCAATAGAAAATCGAGGCGCGCATTCGAAGCGTTATGTTTTTACCCACGTTCCTCCCTCCTGACTCTTCAGTGCCCTGGCTCCTCCGTTCCGTCGTTTCCATCCTTAGGATACTGAAATCATTCTTCGCCACGCCGCAACCCCCACTCCGTGCTGTACAGTGTACAGACATCTTTATCTCATCATGCCGGCTGCTCCCGAGGGAGCGCACCCCGTAGCCGGGTGCAGAGTGCTTGGGGGGCTGGTCGGCCTGTCTATCATTCGGATGGGCTCAGTCCCGGTGACTGTAGGGTGCCTGCCCAGACCAGTCTTCCCCTAATTCCTATCATCCTCCCGGCTCCAAAATAGTCTCGTACCGGAAGGGCCTAAGTGCCTAACCCTACAAAACAATAACAATGTAGCCATGTGGGGCGCCATCTTGCAGTTAATTCGTATAGCACCGGGCAACCCCCCTGACGTATTGAGCGGGATTGCGCTTCATCGCGGTCGTGGCCGAGTGGTTAACCCTATTAGTGGCAGGGGGGGGTTGTTTTTATCCACCCCTCAGGTTTTTCGGGAATATCTCCGAAACCGCTAAAGCTACGATGCTGAAATTTTCTGACTTTTCCTAAAACTAAATTGGGCACATTCCCTGAAAATTTCAAGTTCATAAGTTTACCAGGGGCGGCTCCAGAGCACTGGGAATTGGGGGTCCTATTCGTGAAGCGAGTCATTTGGGCGAAGATCACGATGCTGCACCAGTTTTACGAACAGTGAATGAAAGGTATCATGTGATAACATATACAGTTATTGTGCATCCTCTTTTGACACGTTTTTGCTATAATAGGCGGATCCAGGCGTTCAAAAAGGGGGGTTATGTTTTACCTCCCAAAATAGGTGCCCTGACACCGCCTATGCATGAATACTACAATTGTAGTCGTTCTCTCATAAGAAAATTGTAACATAACAAGACAATTACCACCCTTTTTAGAAACAGTACCAACAAAAACCTTATTTACTATACTTTTTGTGTACCCCCAATCTCAATGATCTGTATCCGCCTATGATTTTTGAAAATGCATATTTTTAGGATCCATGTGAATTCCTGGTTCATTTTCTATCGATCGGCAAAAGTTGCGTTAAGATTGGTTCAGAAACCTGGCCGCGATAAACAGTCTAAAATGTATCTGCAATTTGCCCGTTTTTACCCCCCTCTACCCCCCTATTGACATTTTTTCAATTTTTATTTTTTAGAAATGTAGATCACGTTGAGCGAAATCGAATGCCGTTTGAATTTTGAAAATCGGCCCGTTAGATCTCGAGATATCAAGGGGGGGTCGTAAACAGCCCCCCCCTGCCACTAATAGGGGGTAGCCAGGAGCCTGCCACTAATAGGGTTAAGGCGTCTGACTAGAAATCAGATTCCCTCTGGGAGCGTAGGTTCGAGTCCTACCGACCGCGTAGGTTTTGATTTGGACGTTTTGTGTCGGCGCTTATCCTTTTCCTAACTTCAGCCTCGCTTCCTATTCGTATCGAACGTGTTAACTTTCAGGCTCAAATTTTGATTTTGTTTGTTTGTTTAAATTTATGAAATATACACTGCTTTCCAGCATTGCACTGTCTGTCTGAAATGTATATTTTTATCGTAACCTCCCCCCCCCCCATCCCCCGATCCGCAGTATCCGCGTGGGAAGCTACGAGACGGACCGCGCCTCCCTGGTGGCCGAGCTCGTCTACAGTGGCGAGGTGCTCTGCTGTGTGGCGCCGAGACCCAAACTGATCGTTACCGGGGGCACCAGCACGGTAAGAGTGGAGAGTATTTTTTACAGTATTTTTGGAGCAATGCTAGGAAGGAACATGTGATCGAGGGGAGTGAGTGAAGAGTGAAGACCGTCAGATGTGTGTTCTTATGCCGTACGGCAGATGCCGCTATCGTGAAGCTAGGCGATTTTGTCTCAGATTTTCTGTACGATTTATTCTTAAATATAATGTGCTCACTGTACATACATCTCTGAAATGCAAGCAAAAAATAAATGAAAAAGTGCTGAGGTGGCATCAAACACAACCTCGCGTCATGTCCAAGTGTGTAGATGTTATGTGGTCCTTTTAAGCGTCCGCCATCAACCGTTCGCTCGTTAGGAAGAAAAACGCTAATATTCACTCGATTTCGAAAGACGTTAAAACAAACGCCAAACAAAGGTTTATGATGGCACTTCCCTCACAAATAGTGAACCTACCGGCTATTTCTCTAACCTCTGTTTCTTTCTTATCATCTCCGCCAGGTGGTGGTAGTGTACGAGTACGGTAAGCGCCGTCTGCAGGTGAAGGCCCGTCTGTGTGGTCACACAGAGGCTGTCCTGTCGCTGGCCGCCAGCACCGCCTACTCACTCATCGTGTCGGGTAGGTGGCTGTTCGTTTCGTGCTTGTATTTGCTGTACTTTTTCTTTTCACTTGACTTCACAAAACACAGTTCACAACTTCACATTCAGCTAACAGTTAAGTGTTTTGCTTATATGTAATTTTGAAGTGGATGCTTTTGCAACACGATCAAGCGATCTTTAGATATCACTGTGTTTGTAATCCATGGCCTTGTGTTATTCTCTTCTGAGCTTTCTAAGGCCCTTAACCCTCGCATGTGTAGGGGGGGGGTCGGATGGACCCCCCCCCCCATGGTTTTTCGCGAATAACTCGCGTAAAAAGCGGCCGATCGCGACGAAACTTTCAGTACCCTCGCATTGATCAATTTTACACCTACCCTGAAAATTTCATGACCCTGACCCAAATGACCTTTGACCTGTGACCTCTTTTCCGAGACCATGTTTGGCCGGAATCGCGATTTCGCGTATGTCGGCTCGCACTAGCCGCGCGTTTGCAAGCTTTTCGTGGTTTCAAACGTTCAAACATGTGATTTGATGTTACTCCCGTGGGTGTCAAGGTCACCTGAAGGTCAGGTCAGGTCATTGACCTTTGGTGACCTCGGGTGACCTCGGTTCACTTTTTCGAGTTTTACATGTTTCTAGGCTAGTTTTTGGAGCTGAATTCGAATTTAGCAACCATTTGAACATTTACGAAGTAGTTTTGGTGACTTTGTAACATGTTACGAAGCTGTCAGAGGCGGTTGACACGTACTACGAATACCCGTCACGACGCCTACTGGTTGACCTGACCTGACCTGACCCGACCTGGTCTAAATGCTTCAAGACATCATCTGTGATCAAAACTAACACGATATTCGTGATCAGCACCCCGAAAAACCCCTTAGAAGCCACACTTTACGACTTTCTAACAGGTCACGATTTTCCCGACTTTGGGTCATTGACCTGACCTGGAAGGTCAGCCAATGACCTAGGACCTTAAAATTGGGTATCATCGGCTTCCTCTCGTCACGGGCAACACGCTCGTTTTTTCCGCGAAGCTCTAGCTCAATCAGGGGCCAAACGGCAAGGGGGGGGGGTCCAACCGACCCCCCCCCCCCTACACATTAGAAGCTGGCAAATGCCGCACACATGCGAGGGTTAACATGACGTATTTATTCCTACCTGTGATGTTGCGCCCCAGGCTCCCGGGACGGCACGTGTATCGTACCTTTGTCTCCTTACTTTGATGATGACGCATTCCCAGGCGCTTGAGCCGTACCTTTGTCTCCTAACTTTCATGACGCGCCCCAGGCTCGCGGGACGGCACATGCATCGTGTGGGACCTGTTCCGGCTGACGTACGTCCGTCAGCTGAGAGGTCACTCGGCCCCCGTGGCCGCCGTGGCCATCAATGACGTCACGGTTAGTGGTAGTGACGTCACTGGGAGATTGAGTAACTTCAATGAGAGGAGTATGGTGTAGCAGCTTTTTGTAGCAGCTGAAGCTCTGTTAGTAATGGTGGTAAGAATTGGATCGGCTGGAGGGGTATATGAGGGAGCAGCAACTTTATTTTTTGACATTGTTTGGTACATTGCGATTAACGCTACACTGGCGGCTATACGAATTAATGGGCATTTGTTTATCGATGTAACTTATGAAATGAAACTTCCGTTCTGAATAAGGTGAAGTAGCTCTCACTCAATGCAAGAATGATCTTTTATTCTCTACCTAGCTAAATGTCAGGAAAACGTTAACAGTTACTTTTTCCTGTACTGCACTGCTCACCCATTGGCCCCCTCCCCGCGCAGGGCGACATCGCCACGTCGTCAGGCACGTGGCTGCACGTGTGGACCGTGAACGGCGCCGAGGTGGCACGTGTTAACACGGCTGTGGGCGCCTCCGATCGGATGCAGCAGATCCTCTGTCTGGGATTCAGTCAGAGTAACGAGTGGGACGCGGAGAATGTTATCATGACAGGGAGCACAGACGGCGTGGTGAGGGTGAGTTCTGTGGGGGAGAGAGGGAGTCTGAGTGAGAGTCTTGGAAGACAGCTGACGGAGTACGATTCATGAGCTCGTATTAGATTCAAATTCAACTGTGTTCATTTTACGAGTCGCTTACTTATTTGTCAGGATATCTGACGAAAAATACGATTCGGTAAAATGAACAATGTTGTTCGTATGAACGTGTTACTATGTAAATGGCGTGTATTTTTCTGCATGTTTGCTCCGCTAAAGTAACCATTAACTCCTTCCCCATACTCGCCTCAATATGTAGTTAGTCTGTACCAAATAGTTGTCTGGCGTTGCTGGTATGTCAACACATTACTTTTTCACGACAGCTCGTTTCAGCACATGACGTACCCCTCTCTCACTCTCCAGATGTGGTCTCTGGACTACGTTCAAGTCCCCGTGGCCTCGCCCTCGCCCGAGGGTAGTCCCGACTCGACCTCCTCCGAGAGGTCGCTGCCCGAGCGTCTGTCCGTCGGACCGGGACAAAGGAGGTCCTCCAAGGCGGACGAGATCGTACGGAAAATGTCGCTGGTCAGCGGTGACCTGTCGCCACAGGGTGAGTAGCCAATGGGAGGCGAGGAAGGGGGTGGGCGGGCCAATGAGGGATGAGGAAGGGGTGGGAAAGTCAAACAGAGACGAGGAAGGGGGATAATGGTGGCCAATGAGAGGCGAGGAGGGAGACGGAGGGCCAATCAGAGATGAGGAGGGGGTGGGCGGGCCAATGAGGGATGAGGAAGGGGTAGGAGGACCAATCAGAGGCGAGGAAGGGAGATTGGTGGCCAATGAGAGACGAGGAATGGTGTTAGGGACGAAAGAGAGACGAGGCGGGATGGGTGCGACTATCATAAACAAGGAGGAGGATGGGCCAATTAGACTCGGGTAACGCACATCACGACCAATCAGGGGTGGAGAGAGAAGATAGGTGACCAATTAGAAGCGTTTAAGGTGACCAATGCAAGACTAGAGCGTTTAGTTAAGCATATCGAGTGTGATTACTGTTTAACATGTAGCCTTGGGAGTGATCGGTCGGTTTTTAGAATTATGTTCGCAGTACGACGTGAATCTAGCGACGTTTGTTAGGAGATCGAGGTATTGTGTGTAGTGTGTACATAATATGTGATAGGAATCAGGAGCCGTTACTTACGGAATTGAACGTCGAAGTTTATGGTGAAGTCTCTCGATTACAGTGCCAGAGGTTATGTGGACTGAGTCATTAGTGACTTTCAATCACACTAATTTACTCACACATACCTAACAAGTCGGCCCTATCCCTATTTCACACCCTTTTCGTGATCCCGCTCTCATCTCTTTCCTCCCCGTCTCTCTCCCCATCTCCCCACACATTGCTAACCCCTCTCCCCACCACGACCACCCCAGGCGGCCTGTCGCCCTCGCTCTCGGCCGCTGCGGCCGGCGGTGGCGGCTGGGTGGGTCTGGCCGGCCGCTGCGTGGCCCTGCTGCCTGACGCTCTCAGAGAAGACGTGCGGGATGTCGTGGAGGCCGTGAGACGCGCCAGTCTGGTGGCTCCGGCGGCCGGCGCGGCGCTGGGGGCACAGAGAGCCGCTCAGGGGACGGACACGGGAACCGGTGAGGAGAGGGGGGTGTGAGGAGTAGTGGTAGAGGTAGTGGTAGAGGTAGTGGTTGACGCAGGCGTGGTGGTTGAAGTAGTGGCAGGGATAGGTCGAGTAGCTTTAGGTGTAGTGGTAGAAGAAGTGGTTGGCGTAGTCCATTAGACGTGGTTGTAGACTTTAGTATAGTTAGTTGTGAATGAAATAGTTGAAGCTGACGTAGTGGTAGAACATGTATTGGTAGAAGTGGTAATTAGTGTAGCGATTGGCGAACCCTCAGTGAAGACTTAGGCTTAGACGTAGATTTAGTAGAAACGTGTTTGTGTGGATGAACGACGTGCAGAGATGAGTCTGCGTGGTGCTGATTTGAGTTTTGGCTTGTGTATATTTGGCCTAGGCCCTAGTGATATCCGCTGGCGTGTACGTAGGCTTAGACTGTAGGGCTGTGTAGAGTTGACGTTGCATTAGATATAGATGTAGCTACGTCAGAACATGCGTCAGACGTTGCGTTAGTTTTGTTTTAGTTACATGCGTAGGCGTAGACTTGAGCATGGTATATTTGTAGACATTATTTGTAGGACGTGTAGATTTAGTGTAGATCTAGCTGAAATCGTGTGTTGTGATGGTGGTAGTGCTTTAGTTGTTGAATGCGTTAATGATGCACGGAAGATGCACGTGAGGTGGTGGTAGAGAATATGATACTGAGTGCACGTTACTCGACCTGGTTTCGTGAAAAGTGGAGCGTAGATAGAAGGCGTCTAGAGTAGTGCGTTTTTACTACACGTTGTGTACTTGTAGCCACCGCGATATCCATTATCCACTGTGCATTATCTTAAGGTTATGCCACTGAAAATGGCTGGCACGTTAAGATATCAGATTGTATGTGTTCAATTCACAGAGATTATACATACGTCACAGTGTGAGGTGTCAGCCACCAGGATTTTCCGACGCACGAATCTACAGTGTTCATGCTTTGACGATGACATGCAATTCCTGACTATGATGCATGGGTTACGGCTTTTGGAGTCGATTTTACGAGCAGCTTTCGGCGATTGTGTAATGCTGGGGCTCACCATCCTATTTTCCGTAATGGCATACGTTCTGTATGATACTTCAGAAATTTAACAAGTCGACAGTTCCCAGCCGAAATGGTATAAAATGTCGATTTCGAAAATTTGACACTTAAGATGTTCTTACTTGGAACTGTCGAAGTGTTGTAGTTGTACGCTCGGGTTAAAGTCAATATCAAGCGTGAACTATATCAATAGTGCGATGCTTTTAGTGACAAATGTGAAGCGTATGCTACGGTTGTTTTGTAATGAAGACGATTGTGCAGCTTTTGTCAATGGCAATCCATTTGACGTCTCCTTTTCCATTCCAAGCCCTTCATTCTTTCATTCCGTCATCCTCCCTTCATCCTTCATCCCGAGTCATTCACTGACTCTGACTCCGGCTGTTGAGCACTGATGGAGGAGTATCACATCATCTGCTTGTTCAAGTCCGATTCCAATGGTGACTGAGACATGACAGGCTTGACAACTTTTTTAACTTCAACTTTGACTCGGCAGTGTCTCTAACTCCCAGTCCAACTTTCTGCTGTATCGAACTTTGTCTATTCCTCTCTAACTCCTCAGTGCCGATCGTCTCAAATCCACCTTTCTATCTCCCACCATCTCTAAGTCTTAATCCCTATCTCACTCTCCAGTGTCGCCGCCTCCCACTCGAACTCCATCTCTCTAACTCTCGTAGTACCCCGCTCCAACTCTAACTCCACTTCCCCAGCTCTCCAGTAACTCGCTCAACTCTACCTCCCCTCACCAACTCTCTCAGTCCCGCCACTTCTAGCTCCAACTCCCCTCCCCAACTCTCCAGTACCCCGCCCAACTCTAACTCCCCCTCCAACTCCCGCAGTGCTGCTCCGTTCCGGCTCGGAATCCAGTCTCTCTGAGGGTGGTGAGGGCTCAGAGGACGACATCCGCTCGTGTGGTACCGGCGGATCCGCCTCCAAAAGGTCCTCCCGTCGACCGTCCATGCTGAGGAGACAGCAGGCCGTCTCTGGGGCCTCCGGTGGCGCGCATACGGTACGGAGAGGGGAGGATTGAGAGTCGTGGGGTGGGTGGAATGGGGGAGAGAGTGTCACGTTTTTTTATATTGTGGAGTGAAGTGTTGGCTGGGATGATCTGGGTGTCATGCTTTACGTTAACCGTCCATTGATATTTCTTAGTTATTTCCTGACTTGTACCTGTTGTGTTTTCTCTGACGCTTTTTTCGTCTCTGGAGTCGTCCCTGAAGTAATAGGCCGATTTTTTATGCGTCTCATTTTCCGTAATATGTCTTTTTTAGAGTCGCACCTACCACTGAGCTCCTGCCGTCGCTTACCATTTACCAATGACGAGCTGAGGTCGGTCTTGTTATCTTCCTTGTCTCTGTTCTGCCTATTTGTTTTCCTTGCACCTGTCTCCCCTGTCTACCGTTTGTCCCTGTATCTCTACCCCCTACCTCGTGTTCGGCAGGTCCAGCTGAGCGCCGCCCTGGAGGCGCTGGCCAGTGTCAGCTCCTGCGAGGAGGCGGACCAGTCTCCCGGGCCGTCGTCCCAGCACCCGCCCTCAGCCCAGTCGCAGTCACAGTCACAGTCACAGGGACAGACAAAGGGACAGGCGCTGGCGGCCGGCAAGGCGCACAGTCTGGAGACGGCTCCCGAACAAACGGTAAGGGGCGGGAACAGTTATCAGACGGTTAGGAGGAGTTATTATACGGCTTTCCGGGTAATTTTTATATTATGTGCGGAAATAAGAGCTAAATAAGTCAGGACGTGAAATTTGGTGACTTTTCTTGAACATTGATTGTGATTATTGTGCCCCAATATTGACAAATACCTATCTCTCCCTGTCCCTTTCTCTCTTCCCGGCCGGTATCTTTCTCTAATTGTCTCGTCTCCTCTGTCCATGCATCTTCTCTCTCTTCTCTGTAAGCGCTTTCTTTTTCTTGACGTGTATACTGCATACTCTTTTTGTTTTATAATGACTTGCATATGTTTCTCCTAATAGCCATATATCTAACACCCTGGACTTTCCAACGCTTCGTCAGGTGGTGCGTCGTCAGAAGTCTGAGCACAACACCCAGGAGGCGCGCAAGTCGACTGGTGACCGTCTGATGCCCCCGGGCGTCACCGCCGGACCCGGAGGGGAGCTCCGGGGCAGCCGGAGCGACACGAACCTGGCCGCCGCCGAGCAGGGCTTTGTGGTGGTGACGGCCGCAGACCTGGCTCCCGGAGCAGACAGAGAGAAAAGGAAACTGCTCAGAGAGGGTGAGTGGGGCGGGAGAGGGTGAGGAAGGGAGGGTTTAGAACGGTAACGATTCAATGTGGATTCAATTGCCAATGGAAGTCGCAATTACTCTTCAATTTTCCAGTGCAGAATACAAATACCAGTGTAGCGGACGCACATTGAGTTGTGTGGTGCTAGTTACTCTGCTGATGTTACGGGTACCTGTCCTACTGATCAGGGTACTGATGCTTGCTTTCCGTTCAGGATCTAAATTGATGGTATGGGTGCTGATATTTGTGTTCTGTCAATCGTAGTCGATTGTTTTTCATGGCGCATCTGCGCTCGTTTCAACTAACGGTCATTCTTATACCGTTCATCTCTGTTCTGTCAGGGTTCCGCAGTAAACTGACCCCTGTCTGTGTTCTGCCAGGGTTCCGCTGGCAGTGTCAGGTTCCGCAGTAAACTGACCCCTGTCTGTCTCTGTTCTCTCAGGGTTCCGCAGTAAACTGACCCCTGTCTGTCTCTGTTCTGTCAGGGTTCCGCAGTAAACTGATCCCTGTCTGTCTCTGTTCTGTCAGGGTTCCGCAGTAAACTGACCCCTGTCTGTCTCTGTTCTGTCAGGGTTCCGCTGGCAGTGTCGGGTTCCGCAGTAAACTGACCCCTGTCTGTCTCTGTTCTCTCAGGGTTCCGCTGGCAGTGTCAGCTAGTGTTCCGTAGTAAACTGACCCCAGTGTCTGTCTCTGTTCTCTCAGGGTTCCGCTGGCAGTGTCAGCTAGTGTTCCGTAGTAAACTGACCCCAGTGTCTGTCTCTGTTCTGTCAGGGTTCCGCTGGCAGTTTCAGCTCGTGTTCCGCAGTAAACTGACCCCTGTCTGTCTCTGTTCTGTCAGGGTTCCGCTGGCAGTGTCGGGTTCCGCAGTAAACTGACCCCAGTGTCTGTCTCTGTTCTCTCAGGGTTCCGCTGGCAGTGTCAGCTAGTGTTCCGCAGTAAACTGACCCCAGTGTCTGTCTCTGTTCTCTCAGGGTTCCGCTGGCAGTGTCAGCTAGTGTTCCGTAGTAAACTGACCCCAGTGTCTGTCTCTGTTCTCTCAGGGTTCCGCAGTAAACTGACCGCTGTCTGTCTCTGTTCTGTCAGGGTATCGCAGTAAACTGACCCCTGTCTGTCTCTGTTACTGTCAGGGTTCCGCAGTAAACTGACCCCTGTCTGTCTCTGTTCTGTCAGGGTTCCGCAGTAAACTGACCCCTGTCTGTCTCTGTTCTCTCAGGGTTCCGCAGTAAACTGATCCCTGTCTGTCTCTGTTCTGTCAGGGTTCCGCAGTAAACTGACCCCTGTCTGTCTCTGTTCTGTCAGGGTTCCGCTGGCAGTGTCGGGTTCCGCAGTAAACTGACCCCTGTCTGTCTCTGTTCTCTCAGGGTTCCGCTGGCAGTGTCAGCTAGTGTTCCGCAGTAAACTGACCCCAGTGTCTGTCTCTGTTCTCTCAGGGTTCCGCTGGCAGTGTCAGCTAGTGTTCCGTAGTAAACTGACCCCAGTGTCTGTCTCTGTTCTCTCAGGGTTCCGCAGTAAACTGACCGCTGTCTGTCTCTGTTCTGTCAGGGTATCGCAGTAAACTGACCCCTGTCTGTCTCTGTTACTGTCAGGGTTCCGCAGTAAACTGACCCCTGTCTGTCTCTGTTCTGTCAGGGTTCCGCAGTAAACTGACCCCTGTCTGTCTCTGTTCTCTCAGGGTTCCGCAGTAAACTGATCCCTGTCTGTCTCTGTTCTGTCAGGGTTCCGCAGTAAACTGACCCCTGTCTGTCTCTGTTCTGTCAGGGTTCCGTTGGCAGTGTCAGGTTCCGTAGTAAACTGACCCCAGTGTCTGTCTCTGTTCTCTCAGGGTTCCGCTGGCAGTGTCAGCTAGTGTTCCGCAGTAAACTGACTATGCACACCGCTTATGACCGCCGGGATAACGCCGAACCAGCCAGTGTAACGGCCCTGGCCGTGTCCAAGTAAGTGGTGGTACTCCCTAATGGAGGTGCACGAGTGATGGAGGCACGGGCGCCCGGTGTGGGATGTTTGTTGGCAAGGTTGCAGGGGAGGGACGTAAAGAAAGGTATGTGATTATGCAACTTGTGATGTTGCTGTGATTTACGTTAGCTTTCTTTGTAATGATGTGGGTTTTGGGGTGTGATTTTGCTGGTAACACAAGCTGTTGCTGTTTCGCGAACAGCTAAGTTCATATTTTATTTGTGCTACTGCCTTTTCATTAAAATATCACTGAATGCGGTTTATTACTTCAAACACGGTTGAATCAGCTCGTGACCTCCCCTCCCCTCCCCTTTTTCTCTCCCCCTCAGGGACCATCGGACTGTCTATGTGGGCGACTCCCGCGGCAGAGTCTGGGCCTGGAGCGTCTCCGACTCGACAGGTGAGTCCGACTCTGACTCACACCGACTCACACACTGACTCAACCCACCAGCTGAGTTAAACACCGTCCTGCCGCTCCTTTCGTTAGAGACCTTCTGGTCATTGGCTGATGTATTGTAGTGAAAATCGTGGCTGTAGCTCTAGTCTGATATTGTTTGTGTGTTTTTCTTGTGATTCCACCCGGAATTTTGCCTCCCACAATTTGTCAATGGTGCCCGTCTGTGACGTTTCATCCGTTCTGTCATGTCTAGTTTGGGTGTTGCGTTCGGAATGTCGTCGCTTCTCAGGCTTCTAATGTTTCTGAATGGTTGGCTGTAACGTTTGTTACGTTTTAGCTGCTGCTTTATATTTCAATGATGGTCGACGTTTCGTTTGCATGTGATTATGGGCTCTTATGCTTATTATACGTTTCGTTTTCGGGTAGTTTACGCTGATTAATTTTTCAGCCGTGCTGCTCTTAAAAATCAGGAAAATGTCGAGTCTTAGACTGGGGATTTTAAGACGTCACTTGTATATTTCCGTACAACATCTCAACCAACCCTACCATGCCTTCACCTCCTCCCAGTCCTTGTATTTCAAATCTCAATAGTGTGAATCTCAAAAACTCCACCGTGGATAACTCGCCTCTAATTCTCCATCGCGAAGAACTTCACTCCAACAACTCTGCTCGAGTAACTCCGCACTTAATAACTCCTTTCCAAACACCCACCGTAAAAAGCTCCGCTCAAATAACTTCCCGCCGTTCATAGCTGCATTCCATTAACTCTCCACCGTGAATAACTCCATTCCAGTAGCTCTGTCGCCAACAACACCACCCCAATAACTCTACACCGTGAATAACTCTACTCTATAACTCCACTCCAATAACTTCCCCGTGAAGAACTCCACTCCATTAGCTCCGCCGCCAATAACTCCGTTCCAATAGTTAAGCGTCGCCAATAACTCCGCTCCAATAACTTCACTCCAATAACTCCGTCGTCAATAACTCCCATCCAGTAGCATCTCTGTGAATAACTCTACTCCAATAACTATCTGCCGCCAATAACTCCGCTCCAATAACTCTCCGCCGCTAATAACTCCGTTCCAGTAACTGTCCCCCGTTGTGTGGTGTCCCGTCCCGGAGTAAATAGCTCTCCAACGCGAATAGCTCCACTCCAACAACTCCACTCCAATAACCCCGCCGGTGGATACCTCTACTCTAATAACTGGTTGGTAACTCCTTTAAACTAACTCTCCGCCGTGAATAATTCCGCTCCAATAACTATCTGCCGCCTATAACTCCGCACCAGTAACTCTGCGCCGTGAAGAACTCCGCTCCAACAACTCTCCGCCGCCAATAACTCTGCTCCAATAACTGTCCCCCGTTGTGTGGTGTCCCGTCGCGGGGTCACCCAGGTCCCTCCGACCACTGGCGCCGGGACGACTCGGCCCTGGCGTGCGCGCTCTGCGGCGTCCGGTTCTCTGTGACCGAGAGAAAACACCACTGCCGAAACTGCGGAGACGTCTTCTGTGCCAAGTAGGCCGACAGCGGAAGGGGGGGGGGCTTTCGGGGAGGGGGTTAAGGATGACTTTAGCGGGCTAAGGTGTTACATATATGATGTTGTCACATGATATAATCCCACCAGTATACAAAATAGTGGTATACCCAAACAAATTGAAATTGTAACTTCTCAACCACTACGCATTTATAGCACTTTGTCTTTATATACGTCTTGACTACGCCACGCCCTTGTATGAGTATAGCAAACAGCTACTCGTCATGTTTTAACTTTTAATCGGTCATATCCCCCCCCCCCCCATTGCTAACATGAGACACACTGTACCTTACGACATGTAGATTGTAGCTACTTTGTTAGTCTAGTCTGCGTTGGCTTCCTAAGAGGTGATTTGGGATTTCATCTGCTTTTTATTGTTCATAATTTGCTTTTCATTAGCTTGGCTTTTCCTGTGGTTCCTTTTCGCACACGTGTTGTATCGCATGTTTGTCCCGTCATGTAACGTTCATCCAATTTGTCGGTGTCTTTTCGATGTGTTGTATGTTTTATTAAAACAGCTTGCTGTCACGTTCAATTGAAAAGCTTTATCGTAATACAGATATATGATTACTTCTCGAAAAGTACACTCTTCGACAAATGTTGGCCTGACACGTCGACCTTAACCTCTGACCTTTGCCCTTGACCTGCCCGCGGATGCAGTCACCACGAGTCGGAAATCATTCGTCTGAGGATCCTGAAGCCGGTTCGTGTCTGCCAGCGCTGCTTCGACCTCCTCCGGCCGCACTAACCAATCAGCGCGCTCGGTGGGTCGGCGTCCACCAATCAGCGCGCTCGGTGGGCGGGCGTCCACCAATCAGCGCGCTCGCTGGGCCGGCGTCCACCAATCAGCGCGCTCGATGGGCCCGCGTCCACCAATCAGCGACGCGCAACAGCTGACGGCGACCAATCAGCTCCAGCTGTGGCCGCCATGACCTCGCCGACAGCCAATGGGGAGCCTGGGATACTCTCAGCAGCCAATCACGATTGACTTTAATGTGACGGTAAGAGTTACCCGCTTCTCGTGGTTCTGAGCCACGAGAAGGGCAGCTATTGGAGGAATGACAAGGAAAATCTCCTGGTTTATCGTTTTTAGTGGACTGTAGAGCCGAGTTTCTGTGCTGATTGGACATTGTAGTGTATATCGTATAGCTCTAGTCGCTAGAGTGGCGTCCAGCTATGTGCCATACTGCGCTGTTGTGTGTGACGTGTACCGTATCCAGTCGGCTATCTGTATGTGTTTGTCAACGCCAGTTTCCCCCGCTTCTGTCTGTAGTTGTGTGAGTGGCCGATAGATGGCAGGGAGCTCTCGCTGTCGACAGACAGAGAAGGGAAAATCAAAACATTCCCAAAGGCTGAAGGGTAGAGGTGCGTAGCACCGAGAAATTGAAAACGAAACGATACAGGAAAGTGGAATAGAGTCCACGGGAAGGTCTCTCAAAGTTACGGTGCATGTTTCCAGCCAGCTAAGGCAGAAGAGTGGACTTTCACGTGTATGTTACAGGCCAGCTGTCATGCTGACATTCCGCTTTGCCGCTAGCCACTGGGCAAACGCTAGGCTTGATGTTGCTAGTCATAAGCTGCCTAAGCTGCCCTGAGCTTGCCTAATCGCTGAGACCAGTTCGTAGGCATGTATCCCAGTCGATGCGCGAAATGTATCCGCGAAACTGGCTGAACTTGTATATTGACGTAGTCAGTCATTTCCAACCCTGGCTTATTCACGCCCTAAGACATGTGTTGTCGAGGGTATAATCTCCTTTGGTTTTGTGTTAGTAAGCGAATATCATGCTGTTTTGTACTTTTATGCTATTTCTGATCGCCGCAAGTCAGCTATGCTGGTTTCGATATGCTATGTTTGCGGCATAACTATCATGTATCGTTTTTGCACGTGCGTTATGCGAGTAGTACGTCCTTCAGACAAACTCTCACAGCTACTTAACCATCTCTCGCGCTATGATGTGATCTTTTTAGGAATATGAATGCTTTGATCATGTATAACGGTGATTATCGATGATCTTTCGCTACGCAGTGTGTATTTAAATTTAACAAAAATCAGGCCAGTATGGATTCCCTACGTTAATTTCCATGAGCTTGTTCAGTATTATTAGCGCGGAGGACGGTTTTCGTTGTGACACCTATGATACTGTAACCCTTGATCGGTGATTGTTTTTGGAGCCGCCGGTTGCACCCTAGTCATTGCGTCTTTGCACGTATATTTATTTATCGCCCTGTGTTTCAGTGATAATCTAGGCATTCCTCTGGTAAGACATGTAGGCACTACGGCTAGTGCGAAGCATAGTACATGAAAGAGCACGTGAACAAGTCCGATTTAATTGCTGGGCACCTAAATTGTCGTAGGATAGCCCGTTGGTCCGCTTCAAATATGCATGCTATCGCTAATGATGAACGGCAAAACGGTTTTGTAAAAATGAAGAAAAAACGTTAAAAAAATATTCACTAAGCTAATGAGTCGCACAGCGTATAGTTTCGTCATATTGATGGAATATGTATGTTCCTTTGTTGTCATTTGGCTTTGTGTTGCGATTGAATATGTTCTGAAGCAGCTATATGGGCCCCATTATGTCCGATATTTTGTCCCGATTTTTCGACTTGCGATGTGTCGTGGTTGCACCAATGCTGAATGCTGAACTGGAAGAGACGCCAGCCAACGCCTATGTGATGTAGTCAATACAACAGCTCTATGTGTATATGATTTTTGTATGCGGTTTTCGAAATGCCGATATTTGTTTTTGATGACGTCACTTCTCTGTTACACACTTAACACGGTTTTGTCGTTTTTGTTTGACACGTTGTGGTCCAAATTCCTCAAAAATCACCCGTTTCTCCGTTCTCCTGTGTGTTCGATAGCCATCCTTGCGTGGCTCGCAGTGGTCTGTCCCCAGTACGGCTCCGCGGCCCTGCCGCTGTTTTTCACTCGCTAATCCCTCCCCTACCCCTGCCCTAGCGTCCCCACCCCCTTACCGATCTCCACTCGCTTCCAGACGGCCCAGATTGGCGGCTGTCACCGCCCGCGGCCATCACTGGTCATCCCGGGGTCAATCGGTTCGGCGGGCCGGTCTAGCTGCCAGGGGCCGATTGCCTCCCCGCCCGCCACCAGGCGAGGCAGCACTTGTCCTCGTGGCCTGGTCACTCCCCCCCCCCTTTCCCCACACATCCCCTCGTTGCAAGAGTCGTCGGTCGCATTGCCCGTGTGAACATCCCTTACTCAAGGAACAACACTCTAGAATATTTGGTTGATCGGCATGATCCGAGTACGACGCAAAGTGGGGCGGTTGGACAAGTCTTCGAATGGGAACGTTCTGCATGTCACGTGAGAATAAGCGTGGCATGGGCGGTTCGGGAGACTGAGAGACCAACGCACAGAGCCAAACACTTGAAGGCAGCAGTGGATGTGACGTCACACAGGCTGGGCTGACGACAGAGAATAGTGGGCGGGGCCTAAACGGCCCTAATCAGAGATCGGCATAATGCGCTTCCAGGTGCCCCAACGGGTTTACCCTGGTAGCCGAGTGGATAGCGTGACGTCAGCGTGCATTTTAGACTTTCGAAGGTTTTGGGTTCGAGGCCCGTTTAGGACGGAAAATTTACCGTAATCAGGGGCGTTTCCGGGGCTCGAACCCAAAACCTTCGAAAGTCTAAAATGCACGCTGACGTCACGCTATCCACTCGGCTACCAGGGTAAACCCGTTGGGGCACCTGGAAGTGTGTTATACCGATCTCAGTTTAGGGGCCATTTAGGCTCCGCCCACTTTCGACCACGGCGAATGCTGGCTGTGGCCTGGAATTGAATGTAAGATTTGGATGCAGCCGAGCGTTTGCTATTCCTAGGTTGTGTGTGCACGCGTTTGAATGGGCCAGACATCGTTGGATTCTGTGTCTAAGTGCTGCTAATTACTATTCGTTCAAACCACCTGACCTCTTCTTTGACATAACTACGTCACTTTTGAACGTCCCAACCCTTCTGAATGTTCCCCAATTGCGCCAAACTGCAGAGAACGATTGTCCAATCACATTTTATTCACTGGGACACTGAAAAACAACCTCCAAACCGGCATATGTAGGGGAGACTGGGGCTATGCGTTACACTTTTTGGTCTTCTGCACTTAGTGGCCAAGCTATTCAATGAAATTGCACCAATTTTGGTCACATGCTAGCTGAATCAATTTGGAAAGCACATGCAAACTTTCACTTCTTTACGACTATTCACTTTTATGTGAAATTCAGAAAACCAAAGCAAGATTTTTGGGGTAAGTTGAAAAATTGTGGGGCAACTTGATACACGATATGGGGTTACATGTTACACTTCTTTTTTCGTAGTTTCTTCATCATTATAACGGTCATTGGCCGTCCTATCGGAACCGATCATAAGCCTCCCTAATGGATAATACTAAACATGCTTTCCTTTCTCATTGAAAGGCAAGAACAATAAAGCATAAACCATTACTGTACTCCACACGCATGAAAAGGCTCATCAAACATGGCTCAATCTCTGATTTGCCTTTACAGCGACGCCAAGGGCACCATGCATTGCCATACTGACCGGAGTTTGATTTTCTGCACGAAATTTACGCCCAGGTGAAATGGAGCACGCTATAAGCAGTCTTGGATAGCCATCTTTAAACATGCCCCGCGGCCCTGCGGCGGCCGACTTTCACAAGACTGAACTCAAATGTTTGTTAACATGAAGTGGCTAGTGCGTTTTACTTGGTGATCTTACAAAAGAAATCATCGCTTAATTTTGTGAACATACATTCAACATTCTTACACAAATAACCTTGACAAAAAACGATCCAAAGTGTTGGCCAGCAAAAAATACTTTTGCTGTCACAACTTACCCCAGTGCGCCTACAGGGTGACATGGCGTTCCACCAGGTCTGAGCCTGCAGTGACATGTAAAATGTGCGTAACCTTTCTGTTAGCGTAAATATTGGCGCCATATCAAGAGTATTTTTAAAGATATTTCCTTTGTAACAACTTACCCTTGTAACAACTAGCCCCACTCTCCCCTACCTAATCTCACAGACCTTACACACATCGTAGACATATGAACATTGAACATGCTTCCGAACGGGACAGCGTTTTATGAAACGAGCCACATAAGCACGTGCGAGAACGGGACACATAAGTGCATTAGAGAACGGTATGCAACGCTTTAGAGAACGGGAAACATTGGGGAACGGAAACGGGGCACAGCGCACTAAGAAACTGGACGTATTAGCGCGTTCGGAAACGCGATACATTAGCGCATTCGGGAACGGGAACGCCGAACGGGACACATCAGCGCTGGGGAACGGGTCACATCAGCGCATCAGGGAACAACATTGTTCTTGCGAACGGACTTATTGCTCTATCGATAGGAAGCTCGAACTTCGTATAATTCGCAGTAACACACGCGAAATAAAATAAACTACGGACACGAGTGATCTGTCGAGACGTGAGGAACCACAAGCGACGACCCCTGAATCGTCCGAATCGATGATCCAGGCACAAACAAGACGGCGGTAATCACAGACGGGACAGATGGGAATGGCCACACGTGACAGTTGTTCCCACGTCCCCTCAGTTACAATCCAAAGGAAAATGTCCGTGTGTTCAAGCCACGGTCCACAAGAAGACAATAAACGCAGAATAACTCCTCACTAGTCACTACTAGCTAGATGTTCGAGACAATCGATCTACTGAATCTCCCAAATTAACGCGGCTCTGCATGATATAAAAATGCAACAACAACGCAGTTCTGCAGGGGACAAAGTCATGAGATACCGCGCCCCATAACGGATAAGTCGCGCACAAAGTCCGCACGTGTCGCGGCATTCCGCATTACGATATCATCGAAGTGGTCCGAGTTATCATAATCGGAAGCCGGTACCACCGACCTCTCGACAAATGTAGAACAAATAATGCACAAACTATGGCTGACGCCCGACCAGATAGCACACCAATCTGTCATATTCTCATGATGAATCAAGTTAGTTACATCAGCCATAACGGAGTCGGAATTGGCGAAACAAGGTCGACCTCTAGCTTCGAATCATACCTATCCCTCCACGATGCTATGGTGGACAACAAATAGATGGACACAGGAAAGATTGGGGCAGCAGGTACACAATACACATGCATGTCTCGGAGCGGCAGAATCACTGGCCATTGCAATTAACCACGACCATCGCAGAGCTATGGAATGATATCTAACACTGGAGGAAGGCTCTGGACTGTGCGACGTTGCGCCGCCGCCCGATGGGACGGGAATGGCCCTACGGGACCCCCACCCCCGCCCCGTCGCTCAAACGGTTACTAGAGAGAGTGTAGTCCAACGAGGACCTACCCTCACCAACGGTTGGTCAGAGGGGGAGACTGCCAGACAAGAAAAGGTGGTGCACCTGAGTGAGGATACCAATGGATCGATCCTGAGAAGTGAAGAAGGCAAGAACGGATAACAATCGTTTCATATTGAACGTTTAAATGCACACAGGTCAGACAAGAGGAGAGATCAAAGATAAGAGACAGGTAATTGAAGAGACAGCGTGCAGACGGTTCGAAACGGGCGGGTGTCGCCGACCGGTCGACGATGCTGCCATCTGTGCCAGCGGTGTGAGCGCCAGCTGCTGGAGGTCGCTCGCCAGCCCCGGTGGCGCCATCTGCAGCGGCGAGCGCTCCGCCTCGTTCTGTAGGTCGATCCGCGCCCCGGACTGGACCTGAAGGAGCCCCACCTCCGCCTGCGGGCAAACAGAGGGAGCGGAGATAAGATCAGATAATGAAACAGCTCACAGTGTCATTCGCCAAGAGCATCGCACTACCACACTGCTGGACCTGTGCCTTGGTTTCATGAACCGGACCTTAGTTCTTTCAAAAGCTGCCTTAACCCTCGCCCTGGCAGGGCATTTTTCATAACACGGCCTGGCAGGGGGGGGGGGTCGATGCGACCCCCCCCCCCCTCGCGATTGGCTCCTATGGCACCTAGAAACACCAAATTTGGTAGGTAGGTGGGCCCCCTGGAGTTCTCGCCCCTGTGCAAATTTGGTTGCTCTTGGTCAATATTTAGGGGGGTTTTGGGGGGTATAAATGTAAAAATTTCGCTAAAAACAGGTCAAAAGTTTTTCGCTTATAACTTTTGATCCAATTAAGATAGAGCAAAAAGAAAAGCATCAGTGAACTCAGCACGTCAAGGCGCGTCGAATGATATACTTTTTAGCTTGCTTAAGTGTACTTGAAGTTTTTCTTAAATTTTAAGTAAACTTAAATAAATAAATTAAGTTCAAGTTAACCAAATTGCATCATATCGCATATCATTCGATTCGGCTGATCACCAGGAACACAATGATACCATTTTTTAAGCTCTAGCGTCATTATGTGCCAAGTTATTGGCAAAAACGTCATTTGACCTCAGTTGACCTCATTTGACCTGACCCATGGATAAGTACACCAAACAAAGAAGCACCAAGTGACCTCAGCTGTTAAGTACTGTGGTTTGAAAGCACAAAAGTGATAGAACGAAGCGGATATCTCCAGTATTTTCCGAATTTAGTATTTTCCCATAGGCTTAACATTACGACGTAATGACCTCTAACTGACCTCAGGTCAGTGACCTAAAAAACCCGAACTATATGTTATAAAACTATGTAAACTTAGCACATCCTGAAAGTTTGAAGGAAATCAGTCTAAAACTGTGAGTTGGACAGGTGCAAAAAGAAAATTGAAATTTGACCATGACCTTGTACCGATTTTTTTGACCTGGTGACCTGACCCAAGGTCACCCGGACCTGAAATTTTTAGGTCATATGTAAAAAGGCTGCCCCATAAGCTGTGCCAAATTTGGCGGCGCTGCGCGCCGCCGTTTTTACGTTATTTTCAAAAAACCTTAGGGGGGGTCGCATCGACCCCCCCCCCCCTCTGCCAGGGCGAGGGTTAACAGCCGCAGTCAATGAACATATTTGGCAGATATTGTAATTGGTAAGTATGTATATACATGCTCTTGGACTCATGTTTGCCAACAGACATGGTGATTAAGGCTGTTGAGCCGAGATCAGAGTATACCTATAGGCCGAGGTAGCCTTCAACTTTCGGCAACCGAAAGCGACTTCAATCGATAGAAAAGGTGCTTGGTAGAAACTCAGCTCATGTTTTTCTCCCTTCTGTCCTTCGTCGTCTCACCACCCGTGGATTTTTGAACTTCCAAGTCTAGCTAGGAATCCAGGAAACTTCTACCTAGAAAACGTCTACCTGGGGAAACGTCTACCTAGAAAACGTCTACCTAGGGAAACGTCTACCTAGGCTAGGAAACGTCCCTCTAAGAAATGAGTATTGAGTGCCTGGTAAACGTCTATTTAGGAACATCCCTTATAAGCCTCGGCCCCTACCTACTAATAACACTGACGTGACGAACAGAAAACTCAAAACGGTCGTCATCCTTGGCTCAGATATAATCAGCCAAAAGAATAGTATCTACCGCCATTACAAGACTGATGGTGCTGGGATGCGATCCAGCGACCTTTCTCTTACCCTGTTCTCCGATGAGTACGTCGGCTGCTATGAGATGGTCCATGAGCAGCGAGAGAATCTTGGTCTGGAAGGACATCTGCTGAGCCAGCGTGGTGCTCTCCGGGGTCACCTGACCGCGGGGATGGGGGACAGGGGGTCATTGACAGTGCTGACAGAGTCATTGACAGAGATGATAAGATCACTGATTGAGCTGACAAGGTAATGGATGTGTCCAATAGTGTAGCTGACAATTCTGACACTCTCAGAGTTGTCTCACTCTCAGAGTTGAGAGTTGACTTGTCTCACTACCTCTGACAATGTCTTTGACACCTTTTATAGTGTCACCGAAACAAATACATCTTTTTCCAGTCATTCATACACTGCTGATGAACACAAGCAGGCACATCCCCGGCCATAATACGCGGTTATTTATCATTATTTGCCCCTCTCCCCCCCCCCCCATTTCATGAAGCGCACACTTTACGAGTTCCGACCATCGCAGGCGACAGGGTCGCTATCTAATCTATCATATGCCCGATATCTGCAGCAACCAGTGCACCCCCCCCCCCTTACACGATTACAAATCCCTCCTCCTCCCACCTATTCAAATACTTCAGGCTAGGTATCTAATCAATCAAGTTTGTAGCCGGCCTGTGCAGGATTCGCCCGTGAGATTGATAAGTCGCCAACGCATTGCCATGCCCTGTAGATACTGACACCACCAGTCACTCCGTCTTGAGCCTTGGTCAGTCACACTCGTCAGGGACCTGAGACCGGACCGCTCCTCTCCAGAGTCCAGTCTGGTCCCCCGAAATGGGCGGGCCTTTCCCGCTGATCGCGCTGTTGGTTGTAGCGGTTATGCGATGGCATGTGGTCTCAGCCACCGACTGTTACATTTCAAACTGCGAGTTTGTTGTGCGGGACGAATGCCAGACCTCCGAGATAGTGAGCTGCAGCATGAGACACCGGCCATTGAAACAGGTGAGGGAGACAGAATGGGGGGGGGGGGGGGAGCCGGAGGAAGGTACATACAGGTCTCGCGAGATTAAGCGGTAGGTTTTGCACTTTTACATTTCCGGTTATATCTCAGAAACTAATCGATCTACGATGAAGCCATTTTACACGATCATGGCCGGCTTGTTACCCAACAAGACGATCGCATCTTCAACACTTAAGAGCTTAAGACGACGAAGGTATAGCCTGAAGTACACTTAATTTTCTATATCAAAGCCTACCGCTAAAACCCGCGAGACCTGTCTGTACCTAATGGACAAAAAAAGAACATGGTTGTTTTCATTATGAGAGTTTCAAAGCTAATCGCGGGTAACTCGCTTGTAACCGCGCAGATATCATTGTGGAATAGTTTTGGATGATGAAGAACATAATCTAATTAATCTTGCTCATCTTGCTATAGTCTGACAAACCTAGAAAGGAATGGAGTAAAAGCACTCGGATCCCTTTTGCACGCGTTTTGCTTACTGGAAATGTAGGAAGGATTCGGATAAAATGTGTCTGAAATGCCGCGAGAGAAATGTTCTCGGATATATGTATATTTGTGAGGCAGTATACAAAGATACCTGCATTAACGACGGCTCGCGCCTCAGATTCATTCTTTCTTGATATTGTCAAGGAGAATAGTTACAGGGTGCTGGAGCATAATTTGATGACGATGGTAATTACGTTGGTGTTACTCTTCTTGTGTCTTTTTGCTCTGCGGTCTGTTTCAGCTTCGGCTTCTTTCTCTCATGATGGTGATGCCTGATGGTGGTGATGATAATTATCTCGCGTCCCATTACGCTGTAGTCAGGACCACACATGCACTCCGCATAGGGGAAGGGGTTAGATTATACCGGGAAAGAAGTCAATCATGTGCATCGCCCATTTCACTCACGGGACGTTGGCTTACGGTGGTCATGTCTGTGTTTCAGATCCACATCACGGCAGCATCGTTTCCAAAAGGTGTGCGAGACTTCAAAATATCCTATGCTGAGACCATAACGATCGGTGCGGACTCCATCTCCTCTCTGCCATTTCTGGAGGACATAGAGATCACCAACGTCAACACCTTGACCCTGCTGGCCAGGTCTCTGGCGCGCGGAGGCTACTCCGAACGGATCACCGTGAGTATACGCGCAGTGAAGAGTCTTCAGCTGCACTCCATGATATTCGAAGACTGGAGAGGAAGCTCAAGAATCACCATAACAGAAGTGGATGACTGCAAGATGTTACCGTTTTCCATATCCAACGCAAAGTTCCGCAGCTTGGCATTGAGCGGAATACGATCACTGGCTGTTCATGAAAGCGCCTTCAGCGATGATTCTCTGATAGAAAAAGTTAACATGACAGGTATCAAATCACTTTCGATAGCAAAGCAAGCATTCACGTCAAATGTCACAGTGTTGAAGACCTGGATTGAAGACATCGAAAACCTCACCATTCACTCAGGTGCACTCTCCCGGGACTCGAGGATGAAGGAGGCCAGGCTGGAAAAAGTGAAGTACCTCACCATTGAGCCGGATGGCATTGAGGCAGACATTGGTGACCTGAGAGTAAAAGACGTTGTCATGGAAACGTGTGGTAGCAACACCTTCGGAAGCATGATTGGGTCCCTGTTCCTGAGCTCATCGCATATTAATCGAACCAGAAAGCATTGCATTTCAGCTTCCACAGAAATGAAGGAGCTGATTCTAGAAAACAGCCGATTTGACGAGATCGAAACATCGGGCATCTTCGGGACCGTTGAGAATGTTCGAATCAAGAATAGCACGTTCGGAACAATAGCAAAGGAAGGACTTCAGCTGAATGTTACGAAGTTCTCAATTGAGTACAGCACTATCGCTGAAGCGTTGGAGGAAGCACTTACGGTGCGTGCAGACAACGATATCACAATCAGGAAATGCACGATCAATGCTGTGCAAAAGGGAGCCTTCAGCTCGCTAAGGGTGATGCAGGGAAACGGCACAGCTTACCACCGGATTCTGTTAGACAATCTTCACATAAAACATCTACAAAACGGTTCGCTGCAGTTTGACCAGAACCAAACAGTAATAGTGCATGGCCTGGAATTGGGCATTAACTGCACGTGCGACATAGCGACAGCGCTGGGACTAGATGTATCTTCTGAGAACGACTTCTGGATCAACGAGACTCTTTGCGAGGTCAATAACACACGGTGGAAACTAGACGACTACCTGGAGGAGTTCTGCACGGAGCCCACCACCACTCCGCTGCCTACTAATCCGACCAACCTGCTCAGAGGAGGCAGGCCGCCACTGCGAGGCGGGCCGCCACTGCAGGGCAGACCGCCACTGCTACTGCCGCCTCAGACAGCCGGTGAATCAAATGAACAGGACCCACAAACGATCCCCGAGACCAGAGACCAGACTCCCGGCGATGGCTCAGACCAGACTCCCGGCGATGGCTCAGACCAGGTCCGCACTGGCTCCACCCACAATGCGGCCCTGGTCGCTACCATCATTCCCGCGGGCCTGATTGTGTTATTTGTCATTGCTTTGCTCGTTCATGGACAATTCAGACAACGGGCGGGTGCTGAACGACAAAGTGGAGGCCGACGCATGCGAACGCGACGACGCCGTCGCTCGCAAGATGTCACTGATGTCAGGCTCCATCAAACGTCAGAGATTGTCACGAGACCCCTGCTGGGAACCCCTGAAACTCGGCCTACCCACGGAGAAGACTCACGTCGACCGATCGGCGCACCGGTTCAGGACGTAGTGGAGACAGTCGACATCAGCTCTCACCACGCGTCAGATCAAGGTGTTCCAACAAACCAGGCCAGTGCAGGGCCAGCCGGGACACACAACACACGTGTAACACATTCAGAAAGGAGACCTCAGCACGTCTTCCTGATGCCTTTACCGCCACCTCCGCCAACGGAAGCGCTTGAAGAGTGTGCGCACGGTCAGGAAGATGATGCTGATGATGATGTATATGAGGCTGTCGAGGCGCATTACCAGGAAATAGCCGAATGTCATCAACAGATGGAACAGGGAGGGCCCGCAACACTCGGGTCCGCCTCTCTCACACGTCCCTCCCCCTGCCACTATCACCGGCTCAACCCAACCCACCATCACTACCAGTGCCTGAAATCCACGACACAATATGATCATCTCATACACCCACTATGACATCGCGCCGTCACCCAGAAAACCCAGCAGCCGCATTTCAACTCACCTGGCAACGTATATATGTACGAGGAAATAGGGTATACTTTGTTGCAATAGGTCCGCCCTGAGCCGTGACCCTCCGGCTGACCCGAAGCTGGTTCCTTAGCTCCGCAGTGTAGCTCAGTGCTCAGATGAATCGTGTTTAGCTCAATTTTAGCTGCAGGTACCTACCCGTATATTTGTTGTGTCTATTGTGACTTGTTGGCTGTAATTAAAGTGTTCGCCGTAATATATATTTCCTTGCGATGGAGGAGCGGTTATGGGAATCAAATCAACAAGACGATCACAGTCGTCTGGGAACTTAGTGAGAGCATTTTGACCTGACAGCGTCCTGTCTTGTCCCGGCAACATTGGTCTCGATTTTATTAATCCTCAAGTTCTTTTAACCCGCGCTGTGCTTGTGGTCTGAACTTCCCGCCGAGTGTTGGGGGGGGGGGGGGGCGTTTTCAACCCATCCCCGTCTAACTCGGCTCCTGGGACACGTGGCGACACACGGTAAGCGCCAATCGAAAGAGAGTGAAAAAAAAAATAAGGACGAAAACACTTCGGTCATTTTTAAGGTCTGGTCAAAAGTTTGGTCGCCAGACGTCATCAAAGGTCAAATTTAGTCGATTTCAACAATTTTGAAACACCCGACGGCTAAGTCGTGAACCAATAAAGCTACAGCGCCGCAAAAAGCGCATTGGCGATAGGTCTTTTAACGGTATTTCGCTAACGGGTCCTCAGATTTGACCTCAGATCAACGGTTTAGCCTCCAGAGTCCAGAAGGTAAAGATCCTATCAGAGAAGTCTGTGCACATATATATAACTAGGAAACTGTCAAATGTGAACGGTTTGCAGTGGTGAGCTGATGGGAAGCCACACTTTTAGATTGAGTAGTGTAGGTACGGTGCATGATATTCTGAGATACAAGAATACATTTTCGTAATTATTCCCGTAATCTATATGCACTGCAGCTTGCACGCCTGCGTCGCCAAGTTGTAAATGATATTTTTTATGAAGATCACAAAGCGCGCCCGAAAAAGATCGTTCACATTGCAGAATTTGGATGTAGGTAAAATCACCTTGCAACAAAATGATTAAAATATGTAGCCTGTAACGGTCAGGTGATTTGATTGCATGGTCTATAAGTTGATTTACTTTCCGGTGCTATCGAAGGTGTGATCTGATATGCATTCAAGTTTACGAGCATTGCATTATACCCTGACCGCTGACGTCAATACCTATACTATCAGGCGCCCAGGGCTTATCCAGCTCACAAAGCCTTCAGACCACTTCGCCATCCGATGGCATGTCTATGATAGGAGTGTGACTTATGCACTAACAACGCAGACCCACAGCTCTCCCCGGGGTCGGGGCGGACACAGCCAATGGTGCCGTCCCGGCCTGGCCGGACGGGCCGCACATACAACTGGGGATACGCTAGACAGTTGTGATTCGAAAGTGTCCTGTTTTCAACATTGTTGTTGTGTTGGGTCATTGTTATATAAATAACTTATAAAAAAACTTTTATCCACGTGTATGATCCGCTTTCATACACCAGCCAATATTTACGATAATGTATTATTGCGGTGTTATTGGCCTTGTTTTGTGTGTTTATTGTCAAAGTCCGTCGGACTGTTTATGGCAGCTATGTGACTAACTGTAGGTAATGAACGGTAGTGGTGTATGAATTTGTGACATTGTGGGCTGTGATATCATGACTGGATGACGTGAAATAAACAAATGAATGTCATAAAATGCAGATTGGTAGAACCCTCGATTTCAATCGTAGCCCGTAGGTTTATAAAATGATGCCGGAAGGGCTGCATACGACAAATTGACGTCAAACGCAGCTAGAGTGATTGGGTGGATCCGATGTGAATAACCTACAGGCACAATGTTTGATGCTCTGCAGACTATGCTGAGCTAAAATGGGCCTCGAAATCAGCAGACCGGGACGACATCCTATATCACAATTCCCAACCCCCATTGAATCTAGTAAATTCCCCAGATCTCTCTACTATTCCCTGCCCTCTCTCTCTCTCTCTCTCTCTCTCTCTCTCTCTCTCTCTCTCTCTGTCTCTCTCTCTCTCTCTCTCTCTCTCTCTCTCTCTCTCTCTATCTCTCTTTCTCTCTTCTGTCCCTTCCCCTCCCGCTGACCTGGTATGGTAGTCATGTTGACGTCCCTGCCCTGATGATGGCCAGGTTGGCACGTGCTTCTGTCACCTCCGTCACCAGTTCCAGAAGATGTTCGTACAGCGATTGGCTCAGCTCGCATGGAACTTCGTTCTAAGTCTGTGGCGTCTGGCGATGAACAATGCCTGACTTACAGCACTTCAGCGGTACTTTCAATGAAGAACATGCCTAGCTGACCGACTACTGTCCCAGAATTGGCCTGACAGTTGGGACGTTGGCTTACGACCTAAAGACCGTTCATGCGAGCTACTACAGGGTGTAACGAAATTAGGTATCCGGACATCTTTCTTCGCGCTGTAATTAAGAAGCAAGACAATCTGATATTTTCTCTTTTGAATTATTATATAGCCACCTTTCATAAGAGCGCAGGTACAAATTTCTGGAGCATTCCAGCCACTGGGATTTCCAGCACAGTGGGTTTCATGTAGAGCAGCGCCTTGCTAGCCTGTGCCCACAGTTGGGCGGCGCTGGTGGCGGGTGTCCCTTCATTCATCTCCTGCTGGACAATAGTCCATAAGATATCGATGGAATTGGGATGGGAACTATTTCCAAGACATAGACCGTTAGCCCAGAAGAAAAATAGGTCCTCTCGGCATCGCTTCTCATTCTGCTAGGGGACTTGAAGGTGGTGCGCCGCCCCGCATGAAGACTGCGCGGCTTGAATCAGACATCAGTACGCGTTCAGAAACAGAGCCCTCCTGCGCCGTCTGGTTGAGTGGCTCCAACCAATCGCTAGCCAGGATGTTGCGCCGGTAATACTCGTCACTAATGTGGTTTTCTGTGGCGTCATGAACAGCCTGCATATTGCACGGCAGCTGAACATGCTCCAGGTCTGGATTTTGACCGGATGCTTGACGCCGGCGACGGCCGGCATGTTCGAGCTGCTGGCAGCCCACACATGACCGATTTGACGGTTCAACGGACATCGCAGCTCGAACAGCTTCCCATCCGACCAGGCCATCTCATTCATGTCTTCCTTCGACCAGTGGTCACGCCCTGGCCTGAGGCCAAAGGTGGTGGACTGGTTGTTTTCCCGTCAAATTCATTGTCTTTTTCAGTTTGAAGGGCAGTAAAACCAAACTAAAGAGCGGGTAACGGTGAATTATGATGTGGGACCTCTTATTATCTGCCTTGGTAAGAATTCGAGTCAGTTTGCGGATTAATTGGTGCCGTTTCCTTGTCGCTATCTTGACAACTCTCCCCACCACTTGGCAAAGGGCGCCTTCTGCGATCGAGGCCGGGCTGAGTCTGCCACCAAGTCCCAGCTTATTACGCCTGAGGCAGATGTGCTACTGGCTGCTGCTGATGTCCAGCTGCTGACAGACCAGCTTCTGGCTCATGCCACCATGCCACCAACACGTAGCCTTACTACGAAACGGGAGACTGTACTCCCTTCTCTCCACTGCCTTAAACGAAAACTATCAAATGAACCCGTCGGCGACTCGACTCTTACTCAGAACAAGAGTCATTTCGCAAGGTCAGGTCACTGCTGAGTTGAGAGCAGATACCAGAGGTATGCATTCATCCAATTTTCCAGCTTCTAACATTAAAAAAGAAACTTTACGAGCAGATATGGCGAAAAAATAGATGTCCGGATAATTTCGTTACACCCTGTAGTTACGTTGTGACGTTCGATGCAGTGATTAGCTTGCAAACGATAGCGCAAGAACCAATATGCTGGTGGCTTTAAACATATTGAAGCTAGCAGCAAAACCAATCAAAAGTACCGATAGTTACGGCTGAGTTTAGTTTCGTCCAAAGGTACCGAAGCATGCAGCAGCACCTTACTCTATTTCCGCAAACACCGGAGAGAAAAGCTTGAACAGAGAAAAGCTTGAACAATCAACTCGGTCAATCGTTTCTGCACTACTTTCACTCACCATTAGATAGCGTTTCCAGCGAAATTCACCACTCCACACAATTGCCGTGGCTCTGTGCCAAGAGCAGGACAGATGTGTGGACGGAAACCGTGGTTACTGCGCATGTGTCCCGGCCGGTCAAGGTCACTGCCGAGCCGCGGCCGGCGGGGCCGCGACGATACAACCAATCACAGCTGGGGGTGCGGGTGACGTCACAGCTCAGGTATGACGTCATAGCCAATCAGATACGGCGTGGAAACTGCGGGGACTGGAGAGCGGGGTGGTGTTTCACCGGTGATAGCAGCACGCTGCTATTACACGTGTCAAATTGGGTTTCCATGGAGACGTCAACAAGCCCATTGCTCCAACACTACCACACGTGTGACGTCAGCAGAATAGCAGCGTGCTGCTATCACCGGTGAAACATCTTGGGTGAAACCAGGGCACTGGTGAAGCATCACCCGAGTCATATAGGGTGTCGATTATTGGTGGGAGCTTTGTATAGTCTCGCGTGCTAATATTATTATACGTTCTGCTGGTTCAAGGATATTGGCACTTCTGAGCCTATACACAGTGGCGAGATGTCAGCCAGTGCCTTCGCGGAATGGATAGTGGTGACAGTGACATAGACGGTAAGTGGTGACAGTGACATAGACGGTAGGCGGTGACAATGACATATACGGTGAGCGGCGACAATGGCATAGACGGTAAGCGGTGACCGTGACATAGACGGTAATCGGTGACCATGACATAGACGGTCAGCGGTGACAGTGACATGGACGGTAAGCCATAGACGGTGAGCGGTGACAGTGACATTGCATTGTCTTCTTCCCCTTATCGTGTTCCAAGACATGGTATTAGTCATTCTCCCCCCCCCCCCCTTTCCAACGGCGGAAGGAACCGACACATTCACTTCTCACGGGAAGCTATACCTTCCCACACCAAGATAACGTTGTCTGTCTGCAACGTTTGGATTGCAGATGTTGGAAGGGCAGCGCTGATGTGGCTTCAGTGCAACGTAGTAACTGTGCAACCATGCTCACTTTACTTCCTCTATTGATAGAGGCAACGATTTAGTGATAACGTCATGATTGATTGACCATGGTTGACGGTGAGAACCTTTCGAATTTTCTGTTGTTTTATTTGGTTTTCTTGCTTGTTATTGTTGTTTCTTTTCTGTATACCTAAGTACAAGTGTAGTGTGTACCAACAGAGCCTGTCCCGAGCCTCAGTTGGTAGAGCATTGGACTCCCGGTAGTGAGAGCCCGGGTTCGAGACGCTCCGGCGCTCGATATTTGAGACTCCTGACGGGGATGGTCTGCGGTTGGTGCGAGCAGCCGCAGCCAGTTGAAGTCAGTTGAGTGGGACAGGCCGTGTCCGGCTTTGAAGGGCACGTTAAACTTTGGCATCTAAATTCTCCCGTTACCCGGAACTGCGCGATCGGACGGTAGGGGTCGGGGTCTGCGTAACAAGCTCTGCTTAGCGTGGGCTCCGGCTCTGTCAATCCGTCCATTCAAACATTCGAGCTAAATTTATAAAAAAGTGTAGGAGTTACATGGCATGAGACGGAATGCCCCCCCCCCTCTCTCTCTCTCTCTCTCTCTCTCTCTCTCTCTCTCTCTCTCTCTCTCTCTCTCTCTGCAGGAGGGGAAGGGTAATGCTCAGACTCCCTAGCTATGCAGTGAAATACCCGCAACAAAGGCCAAGCCAGACCCGAGTAACCAAACTATGTGTCACGTTTTACACTGAGTCTTTTCCATACTGTTTAAGGCATTGGTTCGCGACTTTGCGGACCCCCCGGAGGTAGTCACTGCAGACACCCCGGAGTGTAATGTTCGCAATATTGCCACCCCCTGCATTCGTTGCACCATAACTAATGCATCATCTAAATGTCGGCTACGTTACAGCGTTCCTAAGGCGTCGACTGTCAACAAAGGTAATGAGATCCGCAAACTGCTGTGAAATAGGCTTGTAGGAAAATGTTGGCTAAAGTCTCCTGCAAAACACTTTAGAGACGGTATAATTGGTAGTATTGCAACTTCATTGCATTTATGTATCTATTCGTCCTCCCTCCAGCAGGTTTATGGCGCCAAATCACAGTAGGGTTACTACTTCTTCTCTTCCTTCAGCCCTCCCCCTGGTCTGGAGAGGCAGCGAGGGCCCACCCCACTCCTGGCGGCGTACAGCTAGCGCCTGGCGGCGACACCCCGAGGGGCGGGCGCTGTCGGGGATCGAACCCGGAACCTCCCGATCACCGGGATGACACACTATTCAGCTACGCTATCAGGGCCGCCGTATCGCATTTCATAGATGTGCGATGCCATCATTTTTATAGCTTATAATGATACACCATCTGGCCTTGCAACACAGGACAACAGTTTACTAACTCCACTTATTACTAACTCCACTTATTCTACAATTCTGCAGAATTACGATTTATTAAACTAAAAGTGTTTAGCTTTACCTACTTGTCAATCCTAAATGAAACAATGTACCTATTTATATCGCTATAAGCGAAACCGTGCAGGATAACTGTAGCCAGTACCGTTACCAGTTGCTGAGATCAAGGTCCGCGGTGTTTTTTTTTTTTAACTATGATTTTTCAGTATGCTTTTGACGTTGTAGCGGAAAATTGTTTCGTCGTAATAATCCAATTTGTTTACCCTCACCCCGTTGGGAGGGGGGCCATTTTGCCCCCTCCCCTGTGTTTTTTCCTGAATAGCAAGAAAACGGCGGCGCGCAGCGCCGCCAAATTTTCAGCACCTTCCCGGGCATCAATTTGACACCTGCACACCAAATTTCAAGTCTTAGGTCACCTTAGGTCAGGAGTTATTGAGGCCAAACTGAGGTCATGTTCGAGCAAAAAAGGAGCAAAAAATATGTAATCTTGAAACGCTCACCAAATCTACAATTATCAAGCAACTTCAAAGTTCTTTAAAAGGCTAGTAGGCAAAAAGCGGCGCTACAAAACTGCTATCTCGGATTTTCGAAATTTTGGGTTTTTGACCAAAAAAAAATCAAAAAATTGATTTTTTTTTAGAAAACTAAAAAGAAATCCAAAACTTTCCGAATTTCTAAAAAACCGGTATATATGTGATAGTCCCTGCGCTCTTCTATATACATACCAAATTTCAGATCGATATCTCGTTTTTTTGCCAAGTTATAGCGAAAAAACTGTTCAAAAATGATGACGTCAAATTTCTGAACTCAATTTTTAGCGATTCTAGACCTTATACGGCAAAACAAAGACCACCATTGAACTCCCCGTGACGAGCTGCATCGATTCGATACCCATTTTATGCAAAAATATTAACTTTGAAATTTGACCTAATTTGACCTGACCTTGACCTGACCTTGACCTGACCTTGACCAAAACGTGACCTAAGCTGGCCCCAAAGGCTGCCTGACCCACATAATCGCATTTGTCATGTAAAATGGACCATAAAACATGTATCACACGACACTTTCATATTGTGAACCCCCAGTGACCTGACCTCTGTAACCTGACCTGGTATCAGTGACCTCAAATAGCAAAATATGTGTTTGAAGAACATTTCCCCATCGACGATTTTCAATGAAATTCATTTTACTCGATTTTACAACGCATTTCTTGAAATGCCTGTAAACGGTGAAAATTGGACCTTTGACCTGACCTGTGACGTCATCGGTTTGACCTAGGTCAATAAAATTGGGTCACAAGGTAGTTCCCTGATAGGGCTATCCAACACCGTTTGCCGCTTGTCGCTAGGTTGCGTGGTTCTCGAGATCTTGGGGGGGGGGGGCAAAATGCCCCCCCCCCCCCCAACAGGGCACGTTGCTTGGCAGAGCCCAACGGGGCGCGGTTAAGATAAGTTGAAGCTCAGTGACACTCGGGTTTGTACCAGGCCTGGAGCTGACACACGAATGCCTTCTGCGCACTGCAGTAAGTGTCGTCCCAAGCCTGAGTCGCAGACCAGATCTGCACGCAGTTGTCAGCTGAGAGAGCAGAGTTGGGCTCGCCGGTACCCCAGAAGGGGCTGCCCAGGGTCACTGGCTCTCCTCCGTCCTCTGCCACGAACACTCCGTCCTCGCCATGCTCCGACAGTCCCATCCAGACGTTCACTCCAGCCGCCATGGTCAGAACGCACTGGTTCTCCTCTTCAGAGCGGGGCACGGCCAGGTGGGCGCCCAGCAAGACGCAGGCGGCTTTAGCTTCGGTGAAGTTGAGCTCCTGAGGGGGTCGGATCAGACAGCGGCCGGCACAGCGGCTGAAGTCGGCCGGACAGGCGCATGACACGGTAGAGCTCTCTGCAAAGAACAACCACCATGGAAATAAAGTCATCGTCCAACATAAAATCAACCATCATCCCATTCTCTATGCAGGCCCGACGGACGTTTTTGGCCTCCCTCGTCGAGTTTTTGTTTCGATAGTTCTCGATTAGTCAATGATTAGAGCACAAAACGTTCGTTCGGCTTCAGATGTCCTACTGGAAGTTGACAGCTTTAACCCTCGCCCTGGCAGGGGTCGATGCGACCCCCCTCCCCTAAGGTTTTTCGAAGATAGCGTAAAAACGGCGGCGCGCAGCGCCGCCAAAATTGGCACAGCCTATGGGGCAATCTTTTTACATACGACCTGAAAATTTCAGGTCCGGGTGACCTTGGGTCAGGTCACCAGGTCAGAAAAACCGGTACAAGGTCATGGTCAAATTTCAATTTTCTTTTTGCACCTGTCCAACTCACAGTTTTGGACTGATTTCCTTCAAACTTTCAGGATGTGCTAAGTTCACCGAGTTGTATAACATATAGTTCGGGTTTTTTTAGGTCACTGACCTGAGGTCAGTTAGAGGTCATTACGTCGTAATGTTAAGCCTATGGGAAAATACTAAATTCGGAAAATACTGGAGATATCCGCTTCGTTCTATCACTTTTGTGCTTTGAAACCACAGTACTTAACAGCAGGTCACTTGGTGCTTCTTTGTTTGGTGTACTTATCCATGGGTCAGGTCAAATGAGGTCAACTGAGGTCAAATGACGTTTTTGCCAATAACTTGGCACATAATGACGCTAGTGCTTAAAAAATGGTATTATAGTGTTCCTGGCGATCAGCCGAATCGAATGATATGCGATATGATGCAATTGGTTAACTTGAACTTAATTTATTAATTTAAGTTTACTTAAAATTTAAGAAAAACTTTAAGTACACTTAACCCGCGCCCCACTGGGGGGGGGGGCTATTTCGGCAATAACTTCCAAACCGCTTGATATATCGACGCCAAACTTTCAGTACCTTAGGCTGCATCAATTTCACACCTTGTGTCAAAATTTGAACTTCGTAGCTACCATAGGTCGGCCGGAAATGACGTCAGAGTGACGTCATGTTCGGCCGATTTCGACGCAAAACATTCAACCACGGCAATCGCTCCCAAGGGCTCAGTTTTTAAGCTAGATCCAATTTCTTTGCATGAGAGGACTCAGAATGGACTGCGCTATCAAACTGCTATCTCGGATTTTCGGAATTTTGAAAATTTCGAAAATTTTATATAATAGATTTCAAAATTTGCATTTTTACATTTTTTTCAAAAAGTTTTTGACTTTTCCAAAAAACCGGAATATATGTGATAGAACGCGTTATTATGACTAACTCTAGCAAGTTTTAGCTAAATATCTTCAAAAATGGCCAAGTTATACGCATTATTGCAAAAAATTCACAATTATTAAATTTTCAAATCAATTTTTCACCACGTATTTGACATTGTACGCCAATATAAATAGCACCATCGTGTTCCTGAGCTCAAACTGCATCCAATAGACACCTTTTCTGTTGAAAAATTTTAACTTCAAATTTGACCTTTTTTGACCTGAACGTGACCTGACCTAAGCTAAATTTGACTCAAAATGACCTCGAATGACACAGACGACATCACATTTGAAATCTCTGACCTAAATGGACCATAAAACATGTGTCACGTGACCGACGCATGATATAATATTTTCGTGACCTGTGATGACCTGACCTTGACCTGAAAATCAAAGTACAGGTTTGGTACCCTCAGGGTAACAAGAGCATTTGTTCCCGAGTGTGTGATCCAAAAATGAGCCTGATTTGACTTGTAAGACGGCGGCCAGAGCCCAAAACGTGAACAAGCCAAAATGCTAATAATTTTTACTTTGACCTGACCTGTGACGTCATCGGTGACCTCGAGGTCAATGAAATTAGGTTTCGCTCGACAGTTTTTCCGGGGCTATCAGACGCCGTTTAAATTTTGACGATCGGCCCAGTAGTTTCGGAGTTAGGAGGGGGGGCTATGAATAGCCCCCCCCCCAGTAGGGCGTGTTATACGCAGACCCCAGTGGGGCGCGAGTTAAGCAAGCTATAAAGTATATCATTCGACGCGCCTTGACGTGCTGAGTTCACTGGTGCTTTTCTTTTTGCTCTATCTTAATTAGATCAAAAGATCAAAAGTTATAAGCGAAAAACTTTTGACCTGTTTTTAGCGAAATTTTTACATTTATACCCCCCAAAACCCCCCTAAATATTAACCTAGAGCAACCAAATTTGCACAGGGGCGAGAACTCCAGGGGGCCCACCTACCTACCAAATTTGGTGTTTCTAGGTGCCATAGGAGCCAATCGCGAGGGGGGGGGTCGCATCGACCCCCCCCTGCCAGGCCGTGTTATGAAAAATGCCCTGCCAGGGCGAGGGTTAAATTGAATAAGTTTCTTGAAATAGAAACAATCAAATAGTATATTATACAAGGTACACTGCGTAAGCACTTTCCTATTTCCCTATTTTATACCAAGGCCTGGCATGCCGATACCTATTTTACCAGTACATGTAATGCTAATACTTACCAGGTGGGGCATTCCACGTCAAATCAAACACCGAAATCCGTCATCCCCTTCGATTTTTCTGAAAATTTGTAGGCAGACTGGGCATGGTTCAAAACTGAGTTACGTATAACATTTTCGAAATTTGATAACGTATCGCTGAGATATAGGTCATCGAATATAGCGAAAAATGCCACACATCAATTTTTTAAATGGCTATAACTCTGGTTCCTTTTCTGGTATCAAAATGATATTAAAGGGTCTTATAGGCAATTGATAAGGCTTTGATTTTTAATTATCAAATTAAATTGAAGTGACCTTGAAATGCATTTGACCTTGAATTAAAACAGAAAAATTTAAATAGCAAAAAACACGTCACCTTCGATTTGGGTAATTTTTACATATTATGTCCGTCACAATGTTCCTAACCATCTGTGAAAAAATTGGAGTGGGCCATTCATAACTTTCGCGGCAAACGCCGTTTTCCTGCATCAACATCACGCAACCGCGCGTGACCTTGATAGACAGAGTCAAGACATGCTTGCTTGTGTACACTTTCTGAAATGAATGATTGCTGATTAGTGATTTACCACATGCCGAGATATCCCTTTAACATTAGCACGTGCATTTGGGAAATGGCTTCGGCCCGCCTCGGCTAATGTTGAAGGTATTTGGGAAACGATTCGGCCCTAGGGCTTTTTGATTTTCCCAGACAAAATTTTACTGAATACTCTGAGCGGAAGAACCAATTTCAAAGAAGATATTTACGGATTGTGTGTTCACTAACAGCAACAGCAAAAGTAAGTGACTGCGTGTTTACTTACTTTTGCTGTCAACGTAATTCAACTAAACAAGGTTATCGTTCCAATGCCAATGTATTTATTGCTGCAGAACATGGTCGGAAATCGGAATAATAATTATTTCTACATAATGAACGCAAAAAACGATCAATTTAAATGCGTGAAGCATCTTAACGTGCCACAATGAAACATTTGATATTGTTCCAGCTGGGATCCAAGACGCGTTTGATTCAGCGTTCCACCCAATTTTCAGTTTTCCTCACGGTTTCCTCACTCCTGCTGGACTCCATATCTTTATTCTAACTTCTGGCGCTTCGCCATCTTCATCCTCAGCTTTTTCAAACCCTAAATAAGGGGGAAGTAGGAATTTCATCTTTCATACTCAACGCAGCCCAAATCCCAATAATGAAAAACAAAAAAAAAAAATAATCACGGTGACTATAAATATGAACATAGTACTAATATAATATTAACACAATATTTATTTTAAAGTGTAAAATATCAAATGAATATGATATTAACTGTTGCGCCGGTACGGCATGTGGTAAATCTCTTCCCAACCTTGGGCTGTGAAAATGCAGTTTTATTCACCTCGGTTTTTTGCTACGGACCTCGTGCCTACCGGCACTCGGTCCTCCGCACAAAAACCTCGGTGAATAAAACGCATTTTCCCAGCCCCGGTCGGGAATATATAATCCCAAACTCTGCGAGAATGGAAATGCATAGTCATCGTAGTGAAGCATTCACGTTCCATAGTAAAAGTGTCTCAGGCAAACGGTATTTTGCGGTGAATTTTGAGCCGTGTGGAAATGCATCATGAAGTAAATTCAACGAAAACATTATCACGCAACGATATCTTCACGTCTTTTGATCTTCACTATACGAAAGAACATACATTTTTTAGTATGTATGGGGAATTTCTAGTTAACCCAATAATAAATATGGCAGTTAGAGGCCTGCTAAGAGTAACATGTCGCCGGCTGAGGCGGGCTCGGCCGATGCGGGAAACGCAGCAATCACAATTTTGTGTTTACACGTTCATATTTCAATTGTTTACCAACCGATTTTCAAAATTCTTTCACCATAAGATTGCCTGTACATTTCTTAGTCTTCTCACAAAATTTGACGCGAATCGAACGTAATCAGCGGTAGGGAGCGCGATGTAAAGACGGAACCGTTCCGTTCCGTCCCGGCACAGTCTACAATTCAGGCGGCGCGTAGCGGTCGGCGCCGGCTGCCGAGTCGCCGCGTTGCTGCGGCGACAGGATGTTCACTTTACACCGCTATTACTAGAACAATTGTGAACCGATTTTCTTATTGCTTGCACGATGAGATGTCCAATTCAATTCTTGACAGGTAGCCATAATTAATTTCGCATTAATCTTATGAGATATTGGCGAAAAACAGGAGGGGTGGGCGAAATTCGTTCTTCCCCCTCCACTGCGCGTGCTAACATACGTTTGCATATGTGCAATTTTCTTCAAAACTTATGAATGGCCCACTCTAATTTTTTCACGGGTTGTTAAGAATATGGTAGGCAATAAAATATATGAAAATGAGCCAAATCGAAGGTGACGTGTTTTTTGCTATTTCAATATTTGTGCTTAAGAACAGAGTTAAGCAAACTTCAAGCTCATATATTTAAGTAGGTGCAATTCTAAACAAATGCTTAAGAAATTACCTAAACAGTAAGGTTTATTTCATTCAAATCAAACAAGTACAACCAAAGTTATGGTCGTTCAAAAATATAAAGATGCAACATTTTGCAAAAATTTGATGCCCTATATTTAGAAGACCTGTGGTCAGAATGTGCAAAAAACATCAATGTAATGTCCGGGGCCACACAGGAATTCGCTCACAAATTTATAATGAAATCGCTGATGGTAAGGTGCAAAACAGCCGATTTTTGTTCGATTTGACGTGGAATGCCCCAGGTACCAAAGTACCTACCAGTAATCAGATGAACTTTCCGGAAGGTTTGCTGCCCCAAGCTGGTGTCCTCCGAACGAAGTTCATCTGTGAAAAATGCGGCATGATGGTAACGTTTCAGGCCAGAAATGTGCAGCCAGAGTGAAGATGGAATGGAAAAGACTACAGAGGCCAGAATGGGGAAAGGAGAGACAAGAAATTAGAAAAATGTGATTATAAGCCTGGGTTACACCGCTTAGCAGCCGATGTCTTTTCATGTATTTCCTTGCATACAATGAAGTTAAAAGTATTTGTTTGTGTTTGAAAAATAATCATATAATATTTCATTAGTGATTGAAGGCACGCAAAGGTACGAAAGATTGGAGATATAATTATTCTCCAAAGTTGCCTTGCTGGTCAACTCACCTCCCGTGCTGTACAGCTGACAAGTACCGTTCGTGTGGTACGTAAACCCTCCACACAGACCCGACTCTTCCGTTTGACATTTGGCCGCACAGGTCATCTTTGAGGGCACCAAAGCGGTGGTGGCTGGGTCCCCGGTGTATGTGATGTTCTCTCGTCGGAAGGAACTTCCTCCTTCAGCCAGTTCTTCCCTCAAAATGAATATCACGAACAGGCAGGGAAATAAATTTAGCAATGCCATGTTTGCCCCTTGTTGGGTGTTGTGGGCCTATATGTCTGACGTTGTGATTAAGCTTGTCTGTAGGTATGTTCCTCTTTGCACAACGGTGCGGTGTTTCTCCAGAGAAATCGACAGTGTGTGTGTGTGTGTGTGTGTGTGTGTTACGTGGGTCCTCGCTAGCCCAAGTGCCTTACCACATCAACGGCGGTTGCTAGGATACCAGCACTCAACTGTGGCTTCCAGCCAACGGGAAGGCAGCATAAAGGCGCCGACTGCAGTGGCAGCGGTAACCACGAGGTCCGAGCCCACCATGGTAACTGAGGACCATGGTTTTGTGGGTTGTTTTAGAGCATTTGTTTCCAACTTTACTGACTGGCAAGTGACAAGCGATTTACTTGCCAGTCAAAACCATTCGTGAAGCTTTTCTTTGCCATTGTACAAGTCTCGGTATATTTTGATTAGGAGGAAATCTTATTAGACTTTGATAAAGTGGGAGTGGACCGGCATTCAGCCTTCACCAAGGCCATATCTAGGCCTCCTCAAACGTCCCAACTTCTACTTCTTCTAGCGTCTGCCTTCTATCTCGGTGACACAATGAAATCGCGTTTTAGGACGTGGATCAGCATAAGCATCCTGTCTAACAAACTTGGTCCGAATAGAGGTTCAGTATTTGGTGTTTTCTGGTCCAAAACCCGCTAAGCTCAGATTGGCGCCTAAACGATACGGACTTGTAGATGTAGGCTATACTCATCTTACACTGCCTCTGCGATCCCTGTCCTCTCCATTTTGAACCCCGTCCCTTCTAACCTAACGCCGCCCTTGCTGATTGCTCCCCCGTCCTCTGTGGCCTGACGCCGCCCCTGCTGCGCTCCGAGCCGTGCCCTGAGGCTGTGTCGGGTCGGACCGGCCGGCAGTGGCCGCTGGAGAGGCGAGGGGAGCGGGTGTCTGGTGGCCGGGCCGGGCGGTGGGTGGCTGGGATAGTGGAGTCGGAGCGTGTTCTGGTCGGTGACGCTGGTGGATAGCGGGAGACAGCGAGGGACGCTGGTGGATGACGGGAGACGGTGAGGGACGCTGGTGGATGACGGGAGATAGAATGCAGCATAGGATTTATGGTTAAAGTTACACGCTTTATGAACTTTTATCCTCGCCCGAACATGGGGCGGGGGTCGCCATCTCCCCCTCCCCCCCCCCCAGGTCGTACTTCTACTCTGCACTAAACATTTTTTAGGCTAGAAGCCTGACTTTTCGTATAGATAGCTGCTCCTCTATCTTTTCTTAATGTCCACTGAAAATGTCAAGTTTCTGTGGTTTTGGTTTCGGAGATATGACCTTGTTCTTCAGGTCATGTCATGACCCAAATGAACGATACCCAATATCTTGCGTTGGCTATGGGTCTTGTGAGCTTTTGACACCTGGATTTCGCCTTTTTTGCCAGTACGTTTTACCTCCCACCTATTACGGAACATGTTCGACGATGTACAGATGTCAGAGTCAGGGTAAGCTCAACCTAGGCTCATCTAAGAACATTGCGTTTTAGGCAGGCTGAATTTACCTACTTTTCGTGAAGTTTCTTTGACTGTATTTTTGGTAAAAGCTCAGTTCATGATATCATGTAATAGGGACACACAAAGCAATTGGTGCACACATCAGTATACTCGTACACACAGAGTCACAGACATACAAACACATTTCATTGATGACCTAACAGCTAACTTGACCTAAAATGACCACAACCAGCAAAAACTTAATCGGGAAGTGTGACAAAGAGCTGTTATAGCTGGCTTGGCACCAATACGGCAGCGTCGTCGGTATATGGTCGGTATATGACGGGCACCGCACGTGATATTACAACGGTGACCCCAAACAGCAACATTTTTTTAGTTTCACCTGACGTGGAAGGTCAATGACTGACACAATGAGGTAAAATTGGATACCATTGGATTTGTCTCTCCCCAAAGAATCTGTTGGTTTTTACCGCAAAGCTCTATCTCTAGCAGGAACGAAATGGCGTGGGGGGGGCATCCCCCCACTCCCATGTGCGTTCTTGGATATCCAATCATTTTCCCATATGGGAAAATGACGTGCGGGCGAGGGTTAAAAGCAAATTATGAGCAAAGTTCTATTCGATAACGTGCGATATGTGTAAGAAACTGGGATTTATATTACCGGTATATCGTTCACGTCCAATTGTGTCCAGTCTTGCTCCTTTGATGCTCGTTGCGGCGTTCAGCGTTGCTCATGTCAACTATCATGTTCAGTTACTGACAGTCGTGCGTTCTTCTTCCAGGACTTCACTGGCGTCGGCCCAGCGGTGGTGGACGGGGGACCGCCATCGTCACCGCCGTCCTGACTGCACCAGAACAACAGCGGCGGACCGAGACAGCAGAGCGACACCGGGCGGCCACTTCGGAACGGGGCGGTGATACGGGCATAACAAAGCAACATTTTTTGGGTGTATGTTTTGTTCCTATAACTATTGTTCCATGGTAAAAACAGAGGAGTCTGCAGGTCATAAATTTCAATACAAACTTTCCGTAGAGTCTTGATATGTGCTGTTTTAAAGTCATCTTTTTCCCAGGTTTATGTTTGTAGATATAAAACTTAATCGGAATTCACTGGGATTGTATTGCGTATGCAAGTCCAAATATTTCGGCCAATATTGTTTGGCCTTGGTCACTGGACAACTACAATAACCCTATAAGTATAGCTCACATTGCAGCGATACCCAAAATTCTAAATTAAATTCACAGACAAAAAATTCAAATCCCCGCGCGCTATCAACCATGTAGGAGATTCCAAGTTAAGAATATCTAGATACACTCACTATTTCCTATCAAAGTATGCTGTAAATTTAACTATAAAATACATACAAACACACAGACAAGAAGTTATACACAGAACACATTCGGCGTCATTAGTTTTAGTTCAGTCCACTCATACTACAGTGATGAGAGGAACGAATATCATCTTGCGTTTTTTAGAGGCAAATCCCAAATTGGGCTCAGTGCAAATTTTCCAACACCTCTGTTCATATCTGGATCCTTCTCTTTTATTTCGATGGCCTCGCGCACTGTCCTCTTCCTCCAATCACTGACATAGGCTACTGTTCTTGCCTCCAAAGGGCGCATCTGACCAGAACACTCACTTGCGTGTCGTGCCGGTGCCGATTTCAATCTGCGTCCGTGTTGGATGTCTTGGGCGTGTTCATTCATTCTCACTGACTTAGGCCTTCCTGTCTCCCCTATGTACACATCTCCACATTCACATTCCACCTCGTAAACGACGCCTTTTCTCATCTCCTTTGGGGTTGTATCCTTTAGGTGAACCAGAGTGTTCCTTAGGTTTCTCCCGACACCTGCACCCTCTGGCGGCGGAGATCCACCCTCAGCATCTGTACCCTCCGGCAGCGGCGGTCCATCCTCGGCACCTGGTCCCTCCGGCGGCGGAGATCCACTCTCGACACCTGCATCTTCCGGCGATGATCCAGTTTCGGCACCACCTGCATCCTCTGGCGGCGATCGACCCTCGGCACCTGCCTCCTCCGGTGGCGACCCGATCGCTAGTGTGACCTCCGGCGGCGGCCCTGTCGCTGCTCCTGTGACCTCCGGCGGCGGCCCAGTCTCTACTCCTGTGACCTCCGGTGGCGACCCGGTCACTGCACGAGCGTCTTCCGACGGTGATTCGGTCACTGCACGAGCGTCCTCCGGTGTCGACCCGGTCACGGCACAAGCGTCCTCCGACGGTGGTCCAGCCATTGCACGAACGTCCTCTAACGGCGATCCTGTTGGTTCTACGTCTTCCTCCGGTGGCAGTCCAGTGATCGTCCAGCCGTTCTCCGACGGGCCACGTCAGCCGCGCCCTAGCCGTCCACGGTATGTCTCCATCCCATATGTGAAAGGGGTCAGTGAGCCCATATCACGATTTTTGCGTGCCCACAACATTGTCGTAGGACACTCGTCAAGAAACCTAAGGAACACTCTGGTTCACCTAAAGGATACAACCCCAAAGGAGATGAGAAAAGGCGTCGTTTACGAGGTGGAATGTGAATGTGGAGATGTGTACATAGGGGAGACAGGAAGGCCTAAGTCAGTGAGAATGAATGAACACGCCCAAGACATCCAACACGGACGCAGATTGAAATCGGCACCGGCACGACACGCAAGTGAGTGTTCTGGTCAGATGCGCCCTTTGGAGGCAAGAACAGTAGCCTACACTGAAAACAAGTTGAAAGAACGTAATGCAAAAGCATCTTAAAATATTCCACACTTAGGTTTTTTCGGTATTAGGGTAAACTGGCTTAGAGGCGAAGCAGAACGTCTGGTTCATGAAGAACACACACAGTGTTGTACATAGACCGAAGACCCGTGCTGCTTCTTCGCGTGCAGTCTTAGCGGCCCCAGGGGGCTTCAACTCGACCAACACCGGTTCTTCTTCGTTCTCCCTAGTCACGTGATATTACGTCACACAAAGCGCGCGAAAGATAAACCCTTTGAAGGTTTTGCACGGACTAGCATCGGGTTTCAGAAGAAGGGGTTGTGGTTTAAACAGTGTAATGGCTTTCATCAAGACCACGCCCGCGTTACCACGTTCTAGCGTCCACCGGAAGCGATCGCCATTTTTCGATCGCGTTGGATCACGCTTTGTGCAGTGACGAGCGGCTGGTGCAAGATTGGGTGAATGGCAAGTAATCGAATATTGAAGAACTGAAATAAGGTTAATTTTTGGCTTGTCAAGTGTTGTGTATTATTTATATTACTTGTGATTGACAATGATAGCAATATCACAACGCTCTTGAAATGCATGGATAAATGCATTGGATGAAGAAAATTCACATGCAAGACCAATCAATGCAGTAAGTATTTATATGTTGTATAATTGCCTCATAGCTTAAATCATGCATGTGGTATTTAGACAAATCTTCCAAATGAAGATAAATCAGGAATAGAATCAGCTTGCCATTTTGGGGTCAACTGATTTAGATATAGGTAAATTTGGCTGATTTTGATGAACACATGAATTCTTGCTGATTAGTACCTACAATATTTTATCTAGCTACACTTTATATGTTAAGTGCATTATTTTATTTTTGGAGTAGGCTCATGGTGTCTGAAGTCAATCTAAGTTTCTTTACTCCCTGTCTGTTGAATAACGCATCTGCCCGACTCTTCATTCTAGGGGACGAGGCCATCTCCGCTCTGATTGAGGCCCTGGAGTCTGAGGAGAGCGTCCTGGCGCGCGGAGACGTCGACATCGTCGGAAACGCTGGCTTGAAGCTGGTGGTGGAAGGAGAAACTGTATGTGATTTGGGAGAATGCGATATCGCCACCCGGCTGCTGACATGGGCGATAGCGCATATAACTGTGTTTGGGAAAACATCCACTTGCCAAAGCTAAAAATGTGTTCATATTTGTACCGTAGAAAGCAACCCTGAGCGTGAAGGAATCAACCTGAATAATTAAACATGCCCGAAAGGCTCTGGAGTTCTTTGGCTTGGATGTGTAAGGCAAGTGACACAGCCGAGGGGAAAACGTTCTTGCAGGCTGATTGCGGGCTGATCGCAGGCTGAATGCGGGCTGGTTGCGGGCTGATCGCATGGGCTGGTTGCGGGCTGGTTGTTCCTGACTGGATACTTGCAGGCTGATTGCTCAGAGTAAAGAGGAAGGTAATACATTTTAAGGTGTATCAAATACTGTGTTTGCGCAGCAGATGTGACGGCGCAGGTCGATAGCCATGCATCATGGGATGTTCAATGGACGAATGAACGGGGATTTTGCGGTATTGCAATAGAACTGAAAGGGTTCTACAACCGATATTCAGAACACAGGGTGGTTTCCCTGTAAACCTCAGGGACTTCTTCACAGACCCTATGGGGTTCTTATCTAGGTGCTAGGAACGCTCTTATTATAAACCCTAAACCTCATAAGAGTCTTTGGAAGAATCGTGTGGATTCTTTTCATGAGAATGCAAAGCCGTCTACGTGAAGAACCATGGGGGTTCTGAAAAACGGTGGCATAACATTTTACCCCACAGGGGTCTAAATACCCCTGTACGTTCTCAACGTTCTTCCAAAATGTTTTCAGTGTATGTCAGTGATTGGAGGAAGAGGACAGTGCGCGAGGCCATCGAAATAAAAGAGAAGGATCCAGATATGAACAGAGGTGTTGGAAAATTTGCACTGAGCCCAATTTGGGATTTGCCTCTAAAAAACGCAAGATGATATTCGTTCCTCTCATCACTGTAGTATGAGTGGACTGAACTAAAACTAATGACGCCGAATGTGTTCTGTGTATAACTTCTTGTCTGTGTGTTTGTATGTATTTTATAGTTAAATTTACAGCATACTTTGATAGGAAATAGTGAGTGTATCTAGATATTCTTAACTTGGAATCTCCTACATGGTTGATAGCGCGCGGGGATTTGAATTTTTTGTCTGTGAATTTAATTTAGAATTTTGGGTATCGCTACAATGTGAGCTATACTTATAGGGTTATTGTAGTTGTCCAGTGACCAAGGCCAAACAATATTGGCCGAAATATTTGGACTTGCATACGCAATACAATCCCAGTGAATTCCGATTAAGTTTTATATCTTCAATTCCATGACAGATCACCTAGGCATGTTCACCATGACCTCTCCGATTATGCTCAAATTTGGTACACAAGTTGACCTATGGGCGCTAATACGTCCCAGTGAATTTTTAGTCTCTAGGTCACAGGGGTCAGGAGATATGGGTCATGCAAATTTTAAGGTTTCCCGGAATATTGGAATATAAAGTATTTTTTATCTCTGCAACGGTTCACCGGATCAAGAAAAGTTATATATGAAATAATAAGCGCATGGGCTGGTGCGTCTAGCAAAAATGTGAATGAAACCCCAAGGTCATTTTTTGACCTCGTGACCTTGTGACGTTTTCTTGACCTCGTGACCTTCCAAATTTGTCCTATTTTAAAAATTCTGATTTTTTCCCTCAGAGATGTCTTATCTATGCTCTCAACAGTGGTATGTGATTTGGTTGGTATATCGGACCCGTTGACCTCAAACTGAGGTCAACAATGTGGTCATGACCTGACATTAAAATGACATCTGCCCAGAACGTCATGAATCATAGGCAATATGGGTGTCATATGAAAGCTAACTTCACGGAGAATACATTGGTGATGTTTTTGAGTAGGTATGGGCCGGGTCAAGGTCACATTAGGTCAGTGACCTCGCACAGCATTGTGTTCTTTGAAGGTGGCGTATTTTATTTTTTATTTTGGTAAGTCCAATGATCAGAACACAATAAAAAGAAAACAAAACGTCATAAAACAACGTCTTTCTTTATTCAAAAGGCACAGATAAAATACACACACCCATATACACACACTCGCACAAACACACACATACATACACCTTGTTCGAGGAAGTTCTTTCAGACAAACCTCAGTGACACACGCAGTGTGAAGAACGAGTCTCAGAAGACTCGGAGAGCTTGAAGGCTGCTATGGTGTGGGAGTCGAGCGGTACAAAGCGGTGAAACGTCCTGGTACCCTTCACCATGCGGGCACTTGTGAAGTGTTCGTTCATTTTCGTCTTTGTTTCTGCTATTTGCGTTGCCGAAACGAAGAAGGAATGTATTTTATCGGTAAGGTGGTCCTCATAGTATTTGAAGAAAGCAGCGGGACTCAGGATCTGGATCAGGGTCAAGCTCTCCGAGTCTTCGGAGACTCGTTCTTCACACCGCGTGTGTCACTGAGGTTTGTTTGAAAGACCTTCCTCGAACAAGGTGTATGTATGCGTGTGTTTGTGCGAGTGTGTGTATATGGTTGTGTGTATTTTATCTGTGCCTTTTGAATAAAGAAAGACGTTGTTTTATGACGTTTTGTTATCTTTTCATTGTGTTCTGGTCATTGGACTTACAAAAAAATACGCCACCTTCAAAGAACACAATGCTGTGTTAGGTCACTGACCTAATGTGACCTAGACCCGGTCCATACCTACTAAAAAACACCACCAATGTATTCTCCGTAAAGTTAGCTTTCATATGACACCCATATTGCCAATGATTCATGACGTTCTGGGCAGATGTCATTTTTATGTCAGGTCATGACCACATTGTTGACCTCAGTTTGAGGTCAACGGGTCCAATATACCAACCAAATCACATACCACTATTGAGAGCATGGATAAGACATGTCTGAGGGAAAAAATCAGAATTTTTAAAATAGGACAAATTTGAAAGGTCACGGGGTCAAGAAAACGTCACAAGGTCACGAGGTCAAAAAATGACCTTGGGGTTTCATTCTTATTTTTGCTAGACGCACCAGCCTATGTGCTTATTATTTCATATATAACTTTTCTTGATCCGGTGAACCGTTGCAGAGATAAAAAATACTTTATATTTCAATATTCCGGAAAACCTAAAAATTTGGATGACCCATATCTCATGACGCCTGTGACATTGGGACTAAAAATTCATTGGGACGAAGTAGTGCCCATAGGTGAACTTGCATGCCAAATTTGAGCAAAATCGGAGAGGTCATGGTGAACAATGGGAAAAAAATTAACAATTGAAAACAATTGGAAAAAAAATAGGTGATTTGTCGTGGAATTGCCCCAGTTGTATTATACAAACGGCAACGTAAACCGTTTAAATTGATCATAATCCTGTTAGAATAAGTTGGTTTGTCTGTAGTGTGATATTTTTATCGTTTTAAACGCGTTTTAATTGTATTATCGGCGATGCTCCTTAAACCACTTCAGTTCATATATCATCCAACTGCAAGTTCATAAAATTTGATATTGGGTAAAATGGAAATCATTTCCATTGTATATCCGCTCGCCGCCATCTTTCCCTCTCTTCTCCAACAGTGTCCGCGTGACTCAGACTCTGTGGACCACCGTCCGCTGTCTGCCCTCCGCCCGGTCTCCGACACACCGGGCCTTCGGAAGACTGGTCGTCAAACTACAATGCTTAGAAGTCCTCGGACTACAGAATTACTCGTCATCAAACTACAGTACTATGTACCTATCCTCGGACTACAGAACTACCGGCCCGCAGACTACAGTACTATACCGGTCCTTGGCGGTAGCTGACAGGCACGAGAATAGGAAATCAGCGAGCTCTTTGGAACGCATTGATATCTAAACGCAACTTCATATTTTCAATAAACATTTCTGCTATTATTAAGTAACTTTTGCCAAACGACTAAGGCCACTCATACCCAGGGTAGGTATATACATAGAACCTCGTACCCAATCATACCAAGCGTATCTTATGATTCGTGGCCATCCTTGATCCTTAACCCGCGCCCTGCTGGGGGGGGGGGGGTGTTTGAACACCCCCCTTGTGGTTTTTCGCGAATATCTCAAAAACGGCGGCGCGGAGCGCCGCCGTTTTTGGTACACCTTATCATATATCAATTCTACACATGTTGTGAAAATTTCAGACCAAGGTCATTCAAGGTCAGGTCACCAGGTCACTTAAAGTGACCTCACCTCATAAAAAGTTTCAATGTCTGTCATAGCTACACCGAGTGACCGATCGCTTTGAAACTTTCAGCGATTGCTAAGAGCAATAGCATGTACAAAATGTACAGGGTGTCCCGAAAGTTTTGCAACATCCGTTTTCCCATATGTTTTGTCTCTACCGCTAATATCAACGTTCCACTGGCAACCTTCCGCTTGTCCCGGGTAGACGGCGCGACTGCCCACCCGACCCAGCGGCGGTTATTGCCGCGGGGCACGGCTGACCCGTCTGGGGCGGCCGCCGTCTGACCTTAGGTCAGTCGCAGACATGAAGGTGGCCGGACGGGTAACGCGCAGAGAGGCGGTGCGCTCCCGCGCGATCGGGTTGCTGGAAGGTGGCGTGGCGCAGGGGGTTGTCGCAGAGAAGCTGGGCGTCGATCGGACCACTGTCTACCGGTGGTGGAAACGTTTTCGCGACGGCAAACCGTTAGCCGACAAGAAACGTTCAGGCCGGCCGCGTGCCGTGTCCAACGTCGCCAGAATCGTCTGTGCCAAAGCTGCTGGCAAGCGTGGCCAAAGGGTCAGGAAATTGGCCACGCGGCTGACGCGAAAGGGTTACCCGGTGTCAAAGTCGGGTGTCCATCGGTTCATGACCCAGTCGAAGCATTTCCGGTCGTACAAAAGATCAAAACAGCCGAAAATGACAAGAAAACAGAAGCTTGCAAGATTGGAATTTTGCAAGAGGGTAAAAAATTGGGGCTTCGATGAGTTCAAGAACGTCATCTGGTCCGACGAGTCCATCTTCGAAATCCAGCACACGCCAAATCGGCAAAACGATCGAGTCTGGGCGAAATCTCGCGACGAAGTGCCCCCGGTTGAAACCATCAAGCACCCCGCGAAACTCATGGTGTGGGGCGGAATGACCGCACAGGGCCTGACTGAACTTCACGTGGTGCCCAAAAACCAGACTGTCAACACCGCATACTACGTGGCCGAGATTCTGGAGGGCTCACTTCTGCCGGCGGTCAACCGTAAGAGCAGCAATGGCGGTGTCACGGAGAAGAAAATCGTCGACCGGAGGTCAGAAGGAATTTTTATGCAAGATGGCGCACCAGCACACACCGCAAAGCGGACACAAGAATGGTGTGCGGAACACCTCCCAGGGTTTTGGGGTAAAGGGGAGTGGCCTGGCAACTCCCCCGACCTAAACCCAATAGAGAATGTGTGGGCAATCATGAAGGAGAGCCTCGACCAGCAGGAGCCCGCCACCAACCTGGGTCAGCTCGAGCGCCGGCTGAAGAAGGCCTGGAGAGACATCTCCGCGGACACACTGCGCCGCCTGGTGGCCAGCATGCCATCACGTGTCCAGAAGTGTGCCCGGCTTCGCGGTGACTATGTTGGTTGTTAAATAAAGCGGAAAGGACAACTCTGAAGTGTTTAATTTACAACGTTAAGGATGTTGCAAAACTTTCGGGACACCCTGTATATCTCAGAATTTTGATATCGATGACCTAAGGTCAGGTCAATTTTGCGACCTCCCCATTATAAGTCAACGGGAGAAAATTGAAATGCGCCTATTTTGGACGAAAGACATTATACACACTCCCAAACACTGAATTACAAGTGGCTTAGACACACTGAACATGAAAATGGTGTCCGTGACCACCGTTTATGCCCTGAGGTCATCTTAGGTCACGAATGGTATCTAGCAGTTTTTCGCAAATAACTTTTAATAGAGGCATGCTAGAGCGATGAAAACGCCTTAGATGTGTTCATCTCGACGACACGGATCGACTGATATGCAACATTCCGGTCAGGTCATGACCTTGACCTGAGGTCAAATTTTCAAGTTGACCTTGCAAGGTCAAGTTATAGTTCATTCGATGCGTCTTGACGAGAGGAACACGAAGCCGGTAAAAGTTAGCTCGTACAAGGCTTGGGTCAAAAGTTATTGCAGAAAAATTGTTTCCGAAAAAATCGGCTATTTTTGCAGTTTTTGCCCCCTGCAGGCAAAACCGTTGACGTTAGGTCAAATCTGAGAGGATTACTCAGAAAGGGCGTTGATAGGGCTATCGAATGCGCTTTTCCGCGGCGCTGTAGCTCTATTGGTTCCCGAGTTATGCGTTGGCTTCTGGGAAATTGTCGACATTCGACCTGGAAATCGGCGAAATTTTTGCCTTCAACGACCTCTGGTGACCTGACCTTTGACCTGACCAAAAAATTGACCGAAGTGATTTCGTCATTATTTTTGACGCTCTTTCGAACGCCGCCTTCCGCGTATCGCTACGTGGCCCAGGAGCCGAGTTAGAAGGGGGGGGGGTGTTCAAATACCCCCCCCCCCAGCAGGGCGTGGAAATCCAGGACCCCCAGCCGGGCGCGGGTTAACCCGCGCGGGGCTTGGGGGGTAAATTTTACCCCCCCCTCGCGAATTTTTGCAATATCTCGAAACTGAAAAACTGAACTGAACAAAACTGAAAGTTTGGCGGCGCGCAGCGCCGCCAAACTTTCAGTACCTTTTCTTACATCAATTTAACACGTTCTCTGAAAATTTGAGCGAAATCCGTCGGAAAAAAATTGAGAAATTGACGTTTTAGTGACGTCATGTTCGCCATTTTCGCCTCAAAAACGGCAAAATTTCAAACGCCGCTAATATCTTCATTTTTAAAGGAATCAAGACGTAACAAAAAAGGTTATACGTAATTCTACTTTGTCTATCAAATGGCTATCTCGGTTTTCTGAAAATTTTGGATTTTGTCCCTTTTTTTTCTTCAAAAAACTGACTTTTGGGGGGGGGGGAAAGCTATAAATCCAAAATTTTGAGTGTATCGAAAAAACCGGAATATACGTCAGAGAAGTGGTCTATGTGCACCTACATACCAATTTTTAGAAGAATCGGTTAAAAAATGTGGGAGTTATTCAACATTTTATTACGTCACGACACACAAATATTTTGAAAAATGATTTTTTTTGGAAGTTCTAGACCTCGTACGGAAACAAAAATAGCACCATTCGATTTGCCGTGAAAAACTGCATCAGATAGACACCTTTTTAGGCCTTAACAACCAACTTCAAAATTTGACCTCACTTGACCTGACCTTGACCTGACCTCGACCTGAAATTCATCCAGCGGTGGTCCATATCACTTATTGAGTGTGCCTATTGAATTATATGAGTAAAATGACCCATAAAACATGTGTCGCACATGCCCTTTTCTATGGTGACCTGACCTGACCTGACCTGACCTTGACCTCTGAATGATATTGTATGCAACGAATTTTGTCTTGGTAGCCTAAGAACACGTTTTGGGCAATCAGTCTCAGTCCATGACTCCATTCTTCGGCAACTACGGTGCAAGGCCGATACTGTAGACACTTTCAATTTGTACCCTTGACCTGACCTTGACCTTGGTCTCAAACTTTAATTTAGTACATGTTTTTACTTGTTCGTGATGAGATCTTTCCTTTCGATTGGCGTTTGAATTTTCCAAATCGGACCATTAGTTCGGGAGATAACGGGGGGGGGGGTAAAATTTACCCCCCCCCAGCCCCGCGCGTTCGGCTGGAGACCCCAGCCCCGCGCGGGTTAAAGGTAGTGTGCCACCTTTGAAAGATTTCCCATTTTATTTTTCCTAGGATAAGAAGCTTCTGTTTTTACCTAATATCGCAAAAAAAAAAATAAAAAATGGGCCTGGAATAGTGCCTTTTTCGCCTAAAAGTTTATCGGTTTTTCGATATGTATAACAGCTGTAGTGGGCTCACCTGCAAACAGGCGTCGGCAACAATCGCGAATGCGGCGCACATGTGACAATAAGCAAAGGTCATTATAGTGTTACGACCATACGACGTACGGGAATGAGTTATCAGCTGTCTAATCGTGGACAACATAATGTCGAGCCTTAAACTGTAAGCCTGTATTGGTATTGTTTCTTTTATTTGGCTGTCGAACATTATTTATTGTTTGAAATATGATTTTATGTAAAATAATTGATATGAAAAAGCCGTCTCATAAGTTATGACCCCATTTCACCACACGCAAGTGGCATAAATGACAATGATCAGCTGACGCATTTTTCTTGGCCGAAGTCAGAGCGCGCAGCCCGACGCACCACCACCGCACCACAAAGTATGAGCAGAATCCGCGCCCAAAGCCAGGGCCCCGGTAACGTGAGGTAGCCGAGTCGGGGCAGCGTGCGCTGACCCAAGCCGGGGCCGCAGCTTTGGGCGCGGTCTACCGCATCCCCGCGGGCAGCCCCGGGCTATCACATGACACCGGGAGGACGCGCGGCTCCGGCTTGGGTCAGCGCACGCTGCCCTGACTCGGCTACCTCACGTTACCGGGGCCCTGGCTTTGGGCGCGGTCTACCGCACCACCTAACAGGCGTGTTCGAAACCGCAGGAGCTGATGATGAACGGGTTTATCGAAACTTGATTGGATGAGCATATCGGTAATAGCGATTTCAGTGTGTGCATTTATTGTTCATAGTGGTGTGAAATGTGGTTGGGGTACGACCGACAACTCGTCGGGGCGAATTTCGCACTGGGGTACTCAAAATTTGAAGAATTTAAGACGTTTCCATGAGTTTTGAAGGTATGGATAAGTTCTAAAAATCCGGTTCTCCTTATCTGGGCCATTAACTCCATACGGTCCAGGAAAGCTGGCACACTACCTTTAAGCTTCACGCATATTGCAGTTTTGTGACCGTCTATTGTGGCGACTGGCGTGTATGACAGTCTATTTGTCGTGGCATATATCTGATCGTCTTTTTGAAGTGGTATATGTAACCGTCTATTTCACGTGGTCTGTGTGACCGACCGTCTATTTGACGCGTTATATGTAACCGTCTATATGACGTCTTATAATATGTAGCTGTATATTTTATGTGCTACCGTCCTACATGGTATATGTGACCGTTTATTTGCCGCAATATGTGAGACAGTCTTTTTGTTGTGGTATATGTGACCGTCTATTTGATTGTGTAACCGTCTATTTGCAGTTGTATGTGTCACCGTCTATTCATCGTGGGATATATGACTTTTTATCGTGGCGTATGTGACCGTTTATTTGTCGTAACTATCGATTTCACGTGGTTGGTATATATGTATACTATACATGTGACTTTCTGTTTGTCGTTGTTTCCATGTGACCGTCTTTTTAACCCACGAGTTGCTGGGGGGGGGGGGGGCGTTAAACGCCCCCACTTTTTTCGGCGGGCCATAGCATAAAAAACGGCGCGTTGCAGGCGCGCCAAATTTTGCATACCTGTAGGGAATTGATTGAAGTTTATTGTGACAAAGTTTCAAAAAAATCGGTCGGAAAATTTTTGAGATATCGAGGTTTTAGTGACGTCATGATTTCTGAGTTTTCGACCAAAAACGGCATATGTTCAAAAAATCATATAAAATCACAGAATAGACATACGGACATGCCGTAAACGCCATTAGACTGCCAATACCATGAACAATCAAAGGGCTATCTTCGATTATTGATTATCGTTCCGCATTATCCAAAATCTTGAACTGAATCTTGGCAATTTCTCGTGACAACTTCACGACCATGATACATGAATTTCTTAAATTGAGCTTTTTGAGCCAAACACGTACACATATGATAAAATGAATGTCACCATCGTGTTCTACGCCCCAAATTACCCATTTGGGGCGTAGAACGTCCCAAATAAACGGTGACCATAGAAATAATCCGCACATAGGCCACATAGACATACGTGGCCTATGTGGTTGGGGTACGACCGACAACCCGTCGGGGCGAACAATCAAAATGAGGTTCGCGGTTGACCGGCGCACCGGTGCACGCCGCAAGGTTCTCACCCCTGTGGAGCTCACCGAGTGGCTGACAGTGCCGCTAGCCACCGGCCCGCCCGCCCAGTACCGGCTGTATGCAGTGATAGTCCACGCGGGCCATTCGCTGGACGCTGGCCACTATTTCTCATTCTGTCGCGCCTCCGGTGGCGGTGGTATTGATGGGATGGACGATACCGGCTGGTGGCGGCTGGACGATACGTCAGCGGTGCCGGTGCCGGCGGCCACCGCGCTGGGCCGGCCGCGCCGCTCCACCGAGGCAGCCTACACGCTGCTGTACCGGCTGACCGATGCAGCGGTGGCGGGGGCGGCGGGCGGCTTGTCGGCGCTGGCCGCCCTGCCTGGCCCGCTGCGAGCCGCCGTGGAACGAGACAACGCCGTTTTCCGACGGGAGCGGCAGGGCCGGACGGCCGGCGCACTGCCGATGGTCCACGACGGATGGCTGCCGCCGGGTGCCGGCTGCGGCGGCGACAGCGGGCCCGGCGTCCCTCGGATGCGTCAGCCGACGACGAGGCGAAGCGGTCCAAGCAGGAGAACGGCCACAACGGCGTCAACGGCCAGGCGGCGCCCCTGATATGCGTCCGCCCCGACCTAGCCCCGCTGCCCCGCCCTTCTGATCTGGATCACCCGTGCATGATGTCTCGCCGCATCATTTTATTGTGCTGTTAAATGTACCTGTTTTGGTGTAAATAAACTATCTTTGACCAAAAAAATTACCCATAAAACATGTGTCACAGGCTGCGAATATCAGTTTTGATTTTTGGGGATATGTGCCTACCCGGTTGACCTGACCTTGACCCTGACCTATGCTTGACTGACCCCTACATGGAGCTGACACTCTTGTAGGCCATATATGATGGATTGTGCACCGTTTTGACAGAGTTTATGACGAGAGGCGCCCATTGCGAAGTCCTGAAGTCAATGCTACTGAAAGCCCGATCTCAGGTGTTTGACCTGACCTTCAACCTTGACCCGACCTGTGACCTCAAAATTCAACTTTGAAGTACTCATGTGAAGCGTCTCGTCGCGTTCTTTCGTTTGCCGCCTCGTGCGTTTCGCTGCGCCTATTGGTTCTCGAGTTATCGGCTGGGGGCGTTTAACGCCCCCCCCCCCCCCCAGCAAACGGTGGGTGGCGAAATACCCCAGCAACTGCCGGGTTAAGTTCAACCACCCCGTGGCTAATCTCGAAAGTAGAAGGTGCATTTGTACCGGCGATTCTCTCTCTCTCTCTCTCTCTCTCTCTCTCTCTCTCTCTCTCTCTCTCTCTCTCTCTCTCTCTCTCTCTCTCTCTCTCTCTCTCTCTCTCTCCCTCTCTCTCTCTCTCGCCCTCCCTCCCCCTCTCTCTCTCGCTCTCTCTCTCTCTCTTTCTCTTCTCTCTCTCTCCATCCCTCCCTTCTGCCCACCCTTCGATGACTCCATGTGAAATAATCTCGTCTCACCAGGTTCAACTAAATGAGGACGATGATCCGGCCCTCTACAGAGAGCGACTCCCATCAGTTAGCACCAGCCTGACCGCTGGAGGAGCTCCTGTCCTGCTGGCACCGCCGGCGGTCGCCGTGCTGCCAGCGCTGATCATTACGTGAGTATATCTTGTCAGCTCCACCGAGAACCTGCAGTCTTATGTCGCACTAATCACAACCTACTGTGACTCTAGAAATGTAAAATGATCGAAGTGTATTGTGTTAGATGCGCGTAGCCGTATCAAGTTTATGTTGGCGATTGGCGACCTCCTAGTCACGTTCCGTCATTCGTGCTCGGAACAACTTACCTATTCATTTTCTTATTTTCTATAATTTTGTCGTCCCGTGTACTTTCAGATGTATTGTGCCATATTTCTATACTCTGTTCCGTTTCAAGCTTGCAGCCGAAGTGCCCTGCTGAAAGCAGTGGGTGATTTCTGTATATAGGTACAGCTCATACATTTTAACCCTCGCACGACCAGGCCATTTCTCATAACGCGAACGACCAGGGGGGGGGGGGTTGTTACGACCCCCCCCCCTGGCGTTTCGAAACGGAAGGTCGTAGAGCTTAGCGAAAAAAACCAACGGATTGCTCTCAACGAGATCTCGCGATTGGTGGTATATTTTTTGGTCCTAGGTCAACATTTGACCTACTTATGACCGGTCAAAGGTCAAATTTTCCGAAAAAAAATCAAACTTTTTCAACTTTCCGCGGCGATTGCGGCAAAACGGTGGGAGATATCGACTTGAAACCTTCACTATCGTGTTCCTTGATCAATTCTCTATCGTTTGGTATGTATTTCGTTTCCCTAGCTCTAAAAATGGCGCGTTGGGAGCGCCGGAAGTCGGCAAGGTCACAGTCGGCGGCAGAAATTCGAAAAATCAAAATTTAAATTTTTGAAATCTGATTGTATTTTTGGATTTGGGAGGTCCATTTGCTCCCTATAGAAGCTAATATTGCTGCATATTCCCATTGAGGTGACAAGAATTAGCAAAATAGTGGTTCGGGCGCTTTTCAAAAATAGTACCGGACGCTGTTCCTCTTGTGACGTCATAGCTCCGTGACCTGACCTGACCCGGTCAATTTTCTTGCACCACACGATAGCCAATGCTTGCCCCAACATGCATGGGAAGTTTCATCATGATCCATCAAACAATGTGGGTATCACCATTCACCGGCAGAAAACCTAGGGATTCGGCGCACACGTTTGGTAACTGTCGGCCGGAGGCTGTACCTCTTATGACGTCGTAACTCCGTGACCTGACATGACCCGATCAATTTTTTTTCGGCAAAAGATGCGCAAAGGTTGCCCCAGAGGGTATTGAAAATTTCAGCCCGCTACGACAAGCCGTTTAGCGTGCACTTCGAAAAAACCTCAGGGTGGGGGTTGATACAACCCCCCCCCCCTAGGCGTTCTAGGGTTAAGCGCAAATTCTTGAGCGGAGGAGAAACTCCGACCGCAAGCTTGACATGGAACAGACCGTTAATTTTTCCTGATCTAATTCGTGTCTCCCATCAATTGTCAATTGTATCGACCTTTGCCATCAATTTTTTTTTCAATTTTTCGTCATCCTTCATAGTACCTACGTATCTTCTCCTTTCATGATGATCACTATTCAACAAAGCTGTGCCGGAAAGGTTATCGTACCGATCATGCAATGTCTCTTTCGTGCAGTCCAGTCTTACTCCCCCCTCCCAGTGGATTCACTGTGTGCCGTCCGTAATTTTTTTTTCTGACGACCCCCGCTCCCTGTTTGCCTGCAGGCGGAGGTGGCGCGCCTTCTGGTTCAGTACTGCGTGTGGATCGACCTGCAGAACGAGGTGGCGCGCTCGCCGCTGCAGATGGCGCCACCGGGGCTGGCGAGCGACCTCCAGCAGCTGGCGCCGCCCCGGTGGAGCCCACCGCTGCCACAGATGGCAGCATCGTCGCCCACAAGGCTCGACTGGCCGTCAGTGCGCGTATTTCGAACCGGTGGACTTTTGTTTCATATCTCTGATCCAGAACAGTGTCGCTCTGCAATAAGGGCCAGCCAGCGTTTGTTAGGTGTCACTTTGCTGGTGTTGAATCTGATGATGCGATGTTACTAGGACTTGCCGTCCTAACTAGATTCGTCGGAACTAGGTCTTCAGCAGCGCCCAATAACCAGTAGGTACTTTCGGTGTGACTCGCTTTTCCTAAATCTGTGGAAGTGCGTTCTGTAACGCTCGCCGCTCACTGTACCTGTACCTGTACGCTTGTCACGTGAGGTGTCGCTGTCTGTACCCATCATTGCCGTATCTCTTTCGTTACACTTTCGCTGTATAGCTGCACCTTGTCGACTGCTTGTGCTGAGTAACTACGGCGGAAGCTGAAGACGTCTTTTGTCGTCCTGTGACGTATCTCAGGCTAGCGTAGCGTTTGTGCGGTTACCTGTCATTGACGTATGTGGACTTTGCCAGTGTCATGTTTTCGCTGTCATCACCGTGCTGTCTGCGCGAACATTGGGACAATGGCTGTGCTTAATGTGCATGCGATGCGCATCTCTGTTCGCTGTAGGTATTGCATTTGACTCTTGGTAAAGCCGTGAGGTAGATGAGGTTCTTGTGACTCGGATCTGCGTACTCCCTGTTTTCCGTGTGCGTACGTCGCCAGTCAATGTAGAGGCATTTGAAAACTGATTGAAAATGTAGCAAGATCTGTCGCCTTTATCTATAAATATGACCTGATGTTGGTACCTCGGCCGTCCTCCTGGAACTGCGAGGCGTGAGCTAGTAGCTGACACAGAGATTGCTGAATGTTTGGCGAATAAAGATCGAAAAACCATGGAATGTGTGGTATGATGTGGTACGAACACGATGCGAAGGGAAAAAGTCGTGTGACGCTCAATGGAGACGCAAGAACGGATCTCGCGTGGCTGATACGAGTGTCAAGACTCGCAAAACGGGAGAAAATGGGATTGCTCGAAGCAGTCACACTAAATCTGTCATAACCTGCGGCTAGAGCAAGTCTCCGTTTTTGAAATCGAGCCCGGTCGGTCGGTCGGTAAGGCATTCGCCACGAAAGAAAGTGGGCGGAGCCTAGATGGCCCTAAAACTGAAATTGGCATAAGGCAGTTTCAGGTGCCCCACCGGGTTTACCCTGGTGGCCGAGTGGATAGCGTGACGTCAGCGTGCATTTTAGACTTTCGAAGGTTTTGGGTTCGAGACCCGGAAACAGCCATGATTACGATAAATTGTTCCGCTCTAAACGGGCCTCGAACCCAAAACCTTCGAAAGTGTAAAATGCACGCTGACGTCACGCTATCCACTCGGCCACCAGGGTAAACCCGTTGGGGCACCTAGAAGCGCTTTACGCCGATCTGAGATTAGGGCTGTTTAGGCCCCGCCCACTTCTCTCCGTCGTCAGCCCAGCCCGTGTGACGTCACGTCCACTGCTGCTGTCGACTGTTTGGCTCTGTACGCGGGTCTCTCAGTCTCCCTGAACCGTCCGACTATCAGTGAAAGGAGTTCCCACGCGACTTCCAGGACACTGCTACTGTCTAGCACTCAAAGACACGTCGTTGGAGCCGTACTTCGGATTTTATTGAGACATTTACAATTAAAACATACAATACAATAAACACAGTAATTGTTCTTCATAAGAGGCAGGGGCATCTTCAGATGAAAGTCGACCAGCCACGTAGCTTGGTGCGCGTTTGATGTGCCTCGGGTCGGGTCCGATTGATAAGTGTTGCATGGTCGGTTGGCGGACGGGGCGGCGCCGGCGGCACTCGGCCCCTGACATCTAGACCGGCCCGGCGCCCGCCAAGCCGATTGACCCCGGCGATGACCTCTGATGGCCGCAGGCGGTGACAGCTGCCGATCTGAGTCGTCTGGAAGCGAGTGGAGATCAGTGAGGGGTTGGGCACGCTGCGGGTGGGGAGGGACAAGAGAGGGAGGGAGGGTGCCGCGGACTGACGAAATCATAACAACAGAAGAGGGGCTGGGGAGGGGCTGTGGTGCTGCTATACCTGCACTGGGGACGGGGCATACCTGGCACTACGGGAACTCTGAAACAAACGGATGCAGAAGCGACATCACATGACAACTTACGCGTTGCCAAATTCGCTGCAAGCAGCATGAAAACACGTACAAACTGTTCGCAGCGCCAGACACCGACACAAGCATGACAAAGGTGACAGACACTTAACCGATTACCCAATCTCCCTTCGGCCCTCCCCCCCTCTCTCTCTCTCTCTCCCCGTTCGCCTAATTCATGACACTCGAGTCACTGGACAAATAATCGCCGATGCCGGAACGTCACTGAAGCAGCCTCTCCACTGCAAAATACAGCCTTGACCTCACAGCTCATAACTCACCGTAATTGTTCTCAACTCCTTGCACATTGCACAATGCACAACTTTCATCTCACTGTTCCTGCCGCTCTCACAGTCACAAATAATCAACTGTAAGTCCTTCAATATCAGTCGGGCGCACTGTGGTATCTCCGATTCATTTATGGAGACGTTTCTATTATTGGAAACGTTTCCAATTTTGACTACTCTTCTGTTCCAAAAATGGAAACGCTCGTTCCATAAATAGAAACGCTAACATCTCCGCAAGTATTTTCTTGCCAAGGGTGGCTGGATTCGATGTATAACAACTGTTTCGCGTAAAACAAGCTCAGATACACCAAAAACACTTGTCTTCTTGCATGGAAAGCTGTCGTATGCATTAAAATTCACGTCTTTAAAATGCTCCTGAATCGTATCCATTTATGGAGACTTAGTTTCCAAAAATGGAAACGCCGATGTTCCAAAAAAAGAAACGCTGAAGTTCAAATGTGTGCAAACTTAGCTTAAATGTGTTTTTAAAATTCACATGCAACTAAAAATTTGATGTTTTGGGACTGGTTTAGCATCTCGGCTCTCGGCAGTTACCTTGGACGTCGGGTTCGATAATAATACCTTACGCGCCGCAACTTGAGCACATTCAAAAGTCAACTAAAACTAAGATTTCCCAGAAACTACTGGACAGATGTGGTCCAAAGTGGGCAATACATAAAGCGTAGATATCATTTCAATATATAAAATTAATATCGATGTTACACATGAGCTAGCATGAATAAATTCATCGTCAGAATACAACGGTATTTGGTGTGACGACGGTGCAGACCTTATTTCCATCCTGCTTTTTACGTATTTGCACGGAGATTTACGTTGATCCGAGCCTACGATCATATTCAGCACATTTGAAATATCATAAAATGCCCACTTAAGTCTCCAAATAGGGCTTTGCAACAACTTTCATGCGATTTAATCAAAGATTGACGACCACCAGGCCGCTGGTACACCGGAAAACGCAGCGTGAAAATGAATGAAAAACTGAAGTTCCCGGTGATGTGGTTGTTCCAATCAGCGGGTCAGTCTTTCAGTAGTCGGTTAAAAACGTTATTTTTTGTTCAAAACATTCATAAATGTTATTATTTTCGATTAGAAAAACGTGTGAATTTTTTATCACGTCAACATGTTATAAGCATCGCCTCGTTCGTCAACTTTCGGTTTTCTGATCGGAAAGTCGGAGAACAGGAACATAAACTAGAATGCTGGCTGTCGATTGGTGGCATCCTGCGCATGCCAAATTGCACCAATTAATGCCCAGATTGCTTTTAAGGTAGCGATGCACACAGCGTCTCCATTTATGGAACAGATCGTTTCTATTTTTGGAAACGGCGTATCCATTTTTGGAACATTGTTCCAAAAATGGAAACGTTTCCATAAATGGATCGGAAATACCACAGTGTGCCCGACTGATATCCTACAAATCGCCTGAGAATGGTTTATTGTTTGCAAATACCCGGTGACAATCAGCTGATTAGATGTGCAGAGACATCTATCGGCGGCATTTAGAACCTTTACCTCATGCAAGCAGCGCCACCTATGCCCTGAACTGCCGAGCCCGATTTCCACTAGCTGCCCATAACACAGGCCACGGCCAGCGCGCTATACAACTAGTGACATCTAGCGGTGGCATCTGTCGCTACTGCCTGGTGCCTGTGTTATGTGCAGCTAGTGGATTCGAGGCTGGGCGGTTTGGGCCGTAGGTGGCAGCACTTGCGGTAACTAGGGGTTCAACGTATGGACACCAGGTGGCAGTGTTAGCTCTTTTAAGAGCTTGCGCCAAGCGCCTTACCGCTCTTGTTACCGCCTTACACTATATGGGCCGTGCTTCGGTTATGCAAATCAGTTTTTCAACTGATGGGCCAAACGCCACGGGCCACGGCTAGGGACTTTGTGAGATAACGATCCTATAGTCTATAGTCTGTTCCATATCAAGCTTGCAGTTGGAGTTTCTTCGGCAGATCACTCCTCCGCTCAAGAATTTGCGTCTTAACATGTAAGAGCTGTATATACAGAAATCACGCACTGCTTTCAGCAGGGCACTTCGGCTGCAAACTTGAAACGGAACAGAGTAGGTATAGACTAGGTATACCTACCTACTATCAGGCGTATGCTCTATCTTGCGTTCGACATCCGGAAAATGAGGGTTCAACGACCTAATTATTTGGTATTGCTAATTGCAGGGTCCATTGATGCAATTAGTCACATATTTATATTGTTTTTGCTTCACTTATGTCTATTCTACTCGCTGTCATGTTCGTTGTGCAAGGTATCAGCCTAAAATACCGAATGATCCCGGTGATCTCGGAAAATTATCCCTGAATATCCGGATGTCGAACCCACGCCTAGCTAGAAATGCCGAATTATCTCATCAGTGCTGCGGGAGATATTATGCATGAGGTATTTCACCTAGCGTATGGTAAGAATTACATGCCACACATCCTTCTTCTTCCTGTTGCTAGTCTACTATATGTCTCTCTCAGGCAGAAGATCATTTAAATCATCGTTCTTTTGTAAAAGCTATGTTTTTCGGCACTGTTTGCACTGTCTCATTACGCGAAGCGCACTGTAAAGCCATGTTCGGCAAATTTGTAATGTAAACGATATGTCATCTCATCAACAGGAATTTTTTCCCAATGTATTGACCCTATTCCTGGCGGGGGGGGGGGCCTCAGGAGCCCCCCCTTGAGGTTTTTTGGTTATTTCTCCCAAACGCGTTGAGCTAGGAAGCTCAAATTTTCTGACTTTTCCTAAAAGGCTTCTACGCAACATGTCTGAAAATTTTGAGTTGATCTGACCTCAGGTCAGGTCACCAGAGGCGGTTTGGTGACCCTACCTCAGAAAAGTTTGCAATCACGCCAGAGCTAGAGTTTTTGACCGATCAATTTCTTCTCTTCAGGCTTTAGTTAGGGTACCAGTATGTGCAATTTGTATATCTCGGAATTTTGATATCGGTGACCTAAGGTCAGGTCAGTTTCGCGACCTCCCCATTATAAGTCAATGGGGGAAAAATCAACTCCCTGTTTTTACCACTAAAACGGGTCGGAATGGCCCCACATACCATACATGACTTCATATACGATCAACCTTCACTACCTTGAGGTCTGTTTTGCTGTTGGGCAGCTGTGAGGTCATGTGACGTCATCAAAGGTCACCAAAGGTTTTTGGCCAATAACTCCGTACAGGAACAAGATACAGACTCGTGGATGGTCTCATTGTGTTCAGCTCGTCAAGACGCATCGAATGATATACATGATGACCTCGAGGTCACGTGACCTGAGGTCAACCTTTGACCTTGACCTTTCGAGGTCAACATATATATCATTCGATGCGGATTGACGAGAGGATTACGATGATGCCCTTAGTTTGCTCCTATCTTGACTAATTCGAAAGTTATTCGAGAAAAACTCTCTCCATATCTAGCGCCGCCATTTTGACTTTTTCGACCCCTGTGACGTCATCTTTGACCTGACCTGAAAATGACCTTAGTAAAAATTGTAGATCTTGACCGTGCGTATCCGATGCCGTTTACCGTTTGTCGCTGCGATGTGTAGTTTTTGAGATCTGAAGGGGGGGCCGAATCGGCCCCCCCCCCGCCAGTTTCTTGTCCCGGCGGAGCCCGCCAGGAATAGGGTTAATGAAATAGTACCTATTTTTATCATCGCATACCATCTGCTCACCAACAAACAATCAGAATTAGAACAAAAGTAGAAGTGTATTTCGACCAAGCATTCAACATTAATTGTCATTCTGACAGTACAAATATTTTAGTCAGACATTTTACAAAGTTTTTCATCACTACCATTCACACAAAAACACAAATGCTACGCATGTAGCGAAGCGAGACTATTCAACACAGTATATAAGCGCATAACTGTAACGTAACGTCATGTTAGAGTTACTGGCACTATTTTCTAAATCAAACTCTTCAGACTCAGTGGTGACAGCATTAGCACAAATCCCGTGCGAGCAGGACTAGAGGCAAGAAGCCATCGCATCAACACGTCTTTTGTCACACTGGTTTGTACGAGCGTATGGACGGATCTGGTCAGCTCAATCTGCGAGACACAACAGGTGAATGATATGTTACAGTGGAATGTTTGCAAACATTCTTGATGAAAAACATGACTAGTATTTCACATTCAGTCGATACACTTCAGCGGACTAGATGGTGCAGTGAACGGTACACAATATAATGATTTGTACGCGTTATGAATGGACGGATCGTTCTGCGTAGTGCAAGACACCCGAAGTAAAAGATATGCTACACCTAACCAGCCCTCCTCACCCCCCCCCCCCCCCGTCCCCAGTCGGTGACCCGGAGCGGTCAGCCAGGCCGGCCGTCGCCACCGCCGGCCGGCCGCAGGTCACCGCCCGCGGCGCCGGCCGGGGCGCGCCGTCCGTTATCGTATCCGAGCCGCTGCAGATCCTTGGTCACCACTTGAAAACTGCAGGTCACGTAGCCCTGAGAGCGGACCCGCATCACTGCAAGAGGACAGCACCAGTCAAACATTCAGTTGTAGGTGGCAGCACTATACTCCATTAGCTTGGCATAAGTACATGCAGGTGGCAGCACCTGTCTAGTTACAGAGGGCAGCACAAGGGAAAAGCAAGCTCCGGAGCAACGCGATATTGATATGGTGAATACTTGAATAGTGAATGGTGTCGTTATCTCTGCTCGTTGCTTGTTAGCAGTAGCAGCCTTAGCAAGAATTCAAAATATTCTACAAAAACAAAATTGTATATATTCGTGGTTTGATTGGTTTCAGACACAACAGTCATAGCATGATAATACTGATAATAGGCTGAATAAATAAGACAAACATTCAAAGACGGTATACTGTCCTCCCTGGTAGACAGTCCGTCTTTACCGTCCCGGCTACCGTCTAAACTAACACGTACCGTCTCTGCCGTCTCCGGTAGCCAGTGAGGAGGGGTCGGCCAGCTCCGGTCGCCGGCCGGTGAACCACGACACCAGCTTCTGCAGCTGAGACGTCGACTCTGGAACAAACAGCGGCAGCCTGGGGAGAGAGGGGCGGTCACAAACACATACAGCGGCAGCCTGGGGAAGGGTGGATTGTCACAAACACAAACACAAACAGCGGCATCCTGGGGAAGGGGAGAGGGACGGTCACGGTCACAAACACAAACAGCAGCGCAGCATCATGAGGAGGGGGGACGGTCACAAACATATGGTGTGACATATAGAGCGGCATCCTTCACAATGGCCAGGAAATGTAACAGTAAGGAAGAAAAGCATGATTAGTGAGTGTCAGTATCGGGGAGAATGGGGAATAGAATTGAGAAACAGGGCAGAGAAAGTGGGGCAGGACGGAAGGAGGAAGTCTTGGTACCGTACATTGTAAGATGTTCGAGAGAAGATCATATTCAATATGTCACTGGCCAAGATTGAACTGCGATCTCAGCTGAGCTGTTTTCCTACCACCCTCCACGTAGTCCTCTAAGCTGACCAGACCTGAGCAGCTGAGTTGACCTGACCTGAACCCCGCCCCCGGCTCACGTGATCCGGTGGATTTTACCACCCCCTCGCCTACTCCCCTTGCGTCCTGACCCCCCCCCCGTCACTCACGTGACCCGGTGCGCGCCGGCGGCGGTCGGCAGGTGGGTCACACCGTACCCCCTGATGACGTCATTGCCGAACAGGTCCGGTCCGTAGCAGCTGACAATCAGCTGAGGCCCTGACAGCGCAGCAGAGAACAGACGGCAGTCGGCACAGAAGTAAACACTGAGAGCGTAGATATTCTGTCCGACCGAAGCAAGTCTTGGGCAAGTTTTGTTGCTACAAGCCCCACAACAGACTCAGAACAGCCTGAAGCGTCTATGAACCGTACCCCCCCCCCCTCCTCCTGCCACCTCCCGAACATTTTCCCGTGCAAAGGTAAAAACAATTACGTTTCAGTGACATCTGGCCTAGCGTAATGACCTCTGACCTAACGTAATGACCTCTGACCTAGCGTAATAACCTCTGACCTAGCATAATGACCTCTGACCTAATATTTTTTACCCCTCTGTCGTACAAAGGCAAAAACGATTACGTTCCAGTGACATCTGGCCTGACGTAATGACCTGTGACCTAATATTTTTGACCGACCTGACGACTAATCATTTTTGTTTTTGCACGACATCATTCTCGCGCTCTTTCTGTACCCCTCTCATTATCTAGTCTGTCTCGACTACTGAACATCTCTACCCTGTCCGCCGCAGTCCCCCACTCACATCCGTACGGGTTGGTAGCCTTGTAGGAGACCTCGACAGGTAGATTCCAGACCAGCAGCTGGCGGGCGTCCTGGCTGGGACGGCTCACCTGCGAGATACCCTCCTCCAGACCCTATCGGTGGGGCGGGGAGGGGAACAAAACAGTCTATTTGAGTGAACTGACAGAGGGGTTGTTTCTTTAGTCTTGCAAACCTAAGAAAGAACGGATTCAAAGCGCAACCTCCATTGATGGACGTTTTGATGTTGAATAAAATTGATTAAATAATATTTCTCTCATGACTTCTTACATGAATTTTCTTTGAACCATACACGTCCAGTGATCAAAACACACGTGACAAAATGATTCAGGAGCTTTAGCTCCGTTCTTTCTTACTGTTAACGCCAGACCCCTTGAGACCCTAATTTTTCGCGATTATTTTTAAAAGCGTGGAGGAATTTCAACCAAGCTCAGGACATGGCCGTTTCAAGACAGGCCGAAACTTTTACAATTTAGATATTTTATCGCCATTTCAATATTTCTGGCACTTGTCATTGACTCGTAATGTTAACTGTTTTTCCATCCTGGATAGAGGCTTTCTACGTCATATGACATTAGGCTCCGCCCACGACTGCGGCATTGACCCGTGCCCATCAGCGACCTCTGTACAAACGACACCCCTGCCATCTGTGAAGGACTATGAATTTCGCTGACGCTTCACGTGCTATGAGTCAATTGCAGCAGACGGTCAAGTAAATGTTAGGCTCTTGTTGACTCTTGTATATAGGACCAAGAGGACCATCACTCCTCAACCTACTACTCAGTCGTGCTTCGAACAAACGTTAACGATTCCTAACAAATACGATTTTCGATGTAGGGTATCTGTTTGAAATACGAGCGGGCCGTATGATGTGAAGCTCAGGCAATTAACTTATTATTGCGTTGTTCGATGGTTGCATAGCGATGTACAAATCGGCAGCTACTTGGTGACATCCGACATCCCATTATCGCATTATCTGCAACGCCATAGGCTTTAAATACAGGTGAATATTTCCTAACCTTATGTCAGTTATATGCCATCTGCCCGTCATTTGCAGCTTATAAAAAAAATATATATCAGCGAACATATCAGCATTGTAGAAGCAATGCGCATTGAGCATTTATGACTCCTTAGTCATCATGTCGCTCTCTGGGCACTGTCAGCCAAGACGCTACGCACAACTCCGCCGGCTTTCGGCACCGCTCGACCGTCGCCCGTCCCCGCTCCCCGCCACAGCGAGAGTGACCGCGCGCCGGCCCGAAACCGCCGCAGGCCAAGACCACAGAGGCGGGGCTTAGCTGTGACGTCATAACGTATCACAGACTGACTGGTGATAGCCTCTACACACCGGATGAAAATCTTGCTCGAAATTTAACATTACGAGTCAATGACAAGTGCCTGAAATATTGAAATGGCGATAAAATATCTAAATTGTAAAAGTTTCGGCCTGTCTTGAAACGGCCATGTCCTGAGCTTGGTTGAAATTCCTTCACGCATTTAAAAGTAATCGCGAAAAATTAGGGTCTCAAGGGGTCTGGCGTTAACAGTAGGTTTGCCAGACTGTAGTAAACAAAAATTATCTTTGTGGGGACATATTGCATCATTATTCTGGGGCTATCAGATGTACCTATTACTATGCTCTGGCTCAGTTGAAGAGAGGCCTGGTAGATAGGTTGGTGTTTTTAAGGGCCTTGGTAGAGATTTTATTACTGAGACAAAATGTCTCCCTCCTCACCGTGACAATGTCCCAGTCGGGCCCTCCGTGCAGCTGATACCGACAGTAGAACTGGTCGGCGCCATGCAGCTGATAGTAGATATATATCTCTGGTTGTTATTCTCACCGTGACAATGTCCCAGTCGGGCCCTCCATGCAGCTGATATCGGCAGTAGAGCTGGTCGGCGCCAGCCAGGCGGGCCGACTCCACCTGTCCAGTGACGGAGAGCAGAAAACATTGCTGAGAGGGCCCCACGGCCGCTGCTGCTGCTGCGGCTGCCATTATAGAGACCTGGAGCAGGGGAGGGGAGGGTCAGATGTTAGCAATAAGAGTAAGCAGAGGGAATGAGCTGACAGAAGAGAGGGAGAGGAGGAGAGGAGAGGGCCAGCTCATAGAAGAAAGGAGGAGACAGGAGCTGAGAGAAAAGAGAAGGGGAAGAGGGAGGGAAAGATGGTCCGTGAACAGTGGAAAGTGTGTGACTGGGAGATGATCAGAATTTAGATGCCAGAGGGTGAAGACTGCTATGTAGGTGTAAGTAAGCTGTAATTAGGTTGAGTCAGGTTATCTTTGATTTACTTTTATTTACAAAATGCCGCAAATCAGCAAATGCCGCAAAAGCAAGTTGCCTGCTGAAACATGCAAAGTAATTCATTAACAGTATGCTTCACAAAGCATTCAATAACCCTGATCAAACCTGATCAAAGCATCAATAACCAGGTTTACATAGCATATTTGACGAGGCTCTAGCTTGTTAATTTGGCGATAATTTCGATGCAGTGGTCTTCAAATATTTAGAGGGGATCATTTTGTAAATTGTTCAGCACCATTGGCATCTTTTGCAACATCACGGACAGAGATAAACGCTTGCAACAAACCCTATGTAAACGCGTCTAATATTGATATAGCCTATTGCCTAACCTTACCTACCTCACTGCTGACCTTTCCTTACAGTTTCCATGCACTTAAAAACACCTTAAGAATATTATTAACCTTACAATTTAAATGCCTTGTAAAAATCATATTTCACCAGCAGTGAAGCTGACATAAATGGTCACCGTGATAAATGTTTAATTTATATAAAAAAATGCTTAAGCTGAAATTGTACAGTAGGTAGGTTTAAAGCAAAAGGGCAGGAAAATGAATATGAATCCCTTCACACTATTTATACAGTAACGATCATAATCTGAACTCACGGAGATCCTGAAAGATAATGAATTGGAACTCCTGAATTGTTTGAAGTGAAAATCCAAATTAAAATATATTGGAAATTTGAATTCACATCTCTCAAAGCAAGGTTGGTTGGTTGGTTGGTTTGGGTTAAGCACCACATCCAGTGGACCAAGGTGCTAACCGGAGGGGTGTTCACGGGCACCGCACACTGCTGCGTGCGCTGTGTGCGGTGCGTCCAGCAGGCGTGGGGGTAGGGGATGGGTAGGCGGCTCTGACGTCACGGCTGCGTGCGGTGGACGGTCCGCTGTGGCCAGTCCCGACCGGCCACAGCGATCGCTGTGTGCGGTGACGGAAGGCTGACGTAGGGACGAAGTGGGCGGAGCTTCGAGGCTGTGTGCGGTCCGACCGCACACAGGGCCCGTGAACAGCCCTCCGAACTCTCACGCTGTTCCAAGCGGTCAGGTAGCGGCAATGCCACGTGCATTGCCCGGGAATCGAACCCGGATGGCCGAATCTAGAGGCAAGTATCTTACCCCTAGACCGGAATGCTCCCCAACTCTCTCTCAAAGCAAGATTTTCGATTGGAATGTAAAGTGGAATGTAAACAATCATATTTGCATCAACTGCGCCGATTACGCTCCCAAAACAAGATTTTACTGCCACCTAGTGACGGTTTACTTAACCCTTAGTTGCCAAGTGCTGCCACCTGTGGCCAAAAACTACCGGACCCTAGGCCATCTACCGGACCCCGAATCCACTAGCTGCTCAGTGCTCATAATGGATAATGGGTTACGGACAAAAGTACGTATCGCTAAAGTACGTAGGACAAAAGTACGTAAACAAAAGTACGTAGGATTAAAGTACGTATCGCAAAAGTACGTACAGTATAAAGTACGTATGGACAAAAGTACGTCAGGGACAAAAGTACGTATCGCAGAAATACGTACAATATAAAGTACGTATGGACAAAAGTACGTCAAGGACAAAAGTACGTATCGCAGAAGTACGTACAGTATAAAGTACGTATGGACAAAAGTACGTCAGGGACAAAAGTACGTATCGCAGAAGTACGTACTGTATAAAGTACGTATGGACAAAAGTACGTCAGGGACAAAAGTACGTATCGCAGAAGTACGTAGGGTATAAAGTACGTATGGACAAAAGTACGTCACGGACAAAAGTACGTATGGCTAATGTACGTAGGGTAAAAAGTACGCATGGACAAAAGTACGTCACGGACAAAAGTACGCATCGCAGAAGTACGTAGGGTATAAAGTACGTATGGACAAAAGTACGTCACGTACAAAAGCCTACGCATAGCAAATGTACGTAGGGTATAAAGAAGGGTAGCCTTGGGCAAGACGCCACAGATAATTTATTTTGCTACATAGGTACCTACTTTTGTCTCACATCACCTGGAAGGCCAAATTTGTGCTCAATGTGTTCTTTGGACATTTTACTTTAACCCTATTAGTGGCAGGCTCCTGGCTACCCCTATTAGTGGCAGGGGGGGCTGTTTACGACCCCCCCTTGATATCTCGAGATCTAACGGGCCGATTTTCAAAATTCAAACGGCATTCGACTTCGCTCAACGTGATCTACATTTCTAAAAAATGAAAATTAAGAAAATGTCAAAAGGGGGGTTGAGGGGGGTAAAAACGGGCAAATTGCAGATACATTTTAGACTGTTTATCACGGCCAGGTTTCTGAACCAATCTTAACGCAACTTTTGCCGATCGATAGAGAATGAACCAGGAATTCACATGGATCCTAAAAATATGCATTTTCAAAAATCATAGGCGGATACAGATCATTGAGATTGGGGGTACACAAAAAGTATAGTAAATAAGGTTTTTGTTGGTACTGTTTCTAAAAAGGGTGGTAATGGTCTTGTTATGTTACAATTTTCTTATGAGAGAACGACTACAATTGTATTGGTCATGCATAGGCGGTGTCAGGGCACCTATGTTGGGAGGTAAAACATAACCCCCCTTTTTGGACGCCTGGATCCGCCTATTATAGCAAAAACGTGTCAAAAGAGGATGCACAATAACTTTGTATATGTTATCACATGATAAAACTGGTGCATACAGTTATAATACATCAGCATCGTTATCATCGCCCAAATGACTCGCTTCACGAATAGGACCCCCCAATTCCCAGTGCTCTGGAGCCGCCCTTGGTAAAGTTATGAACTTGAAATTTTCAGGGAATGTGCCCAATTTAGTTTTAGGAAAAGTCAGAAAATTTCAGCATCGTAGCTTCAGCGGTTTCGGAGATATTCCCGAAAAACCTGAGGGGTGGATGAAAACAACCCCCCCTGCCACTAATAGGGTTAAATTCCACCCCTCAAATTCATTCACTTATGATCGGACTCCCAGCTATAGGAAGTGCTTTGTGAAGCAACTGCAAATGGGGCATTTTTTCCGGGCAAAACACCCCACGGCCTGAGGCAAGAAGCCCCATACACTAGATTAACAGAAGAGAGGATCTTTCCCCAGAACCCTGCCAGTTCCGAGAAACATCGGTGAGGCGTTTTACCTCGGCGGGGCGACTTGCCCCGGTCTACCCTACGTGTGGACAAAAGTACGTCACGGACAAAAGTACGTATAGCAAATGTACGTAGGGTATTAAGTACGTACCCCACCCTTGGGTTAAGTTGATCAATGTGTACCTAATACCTTTCTGATTCTTTATTATTTGTCACAAGGCATAGCAAAATTTCTTGATGAGTAAATGGGCGAAATGGACAAAGCTATATTATTTGGTATATGAATTTATCATGAGTTCCCTGCAGTATGGCAACAGAGCAGCAATAAAGAAAAAGTGGCCCAACTTACACGACTATACCCTACTTCTAACATACGTACTTTATACACTACGTACTTTGGCATACGAACCGTACGTTCTTTTGGCATACGTACTTTTTACACTACGTACTTTTGCATACGAACCTTTGCGTACGAACATTTGCGTACGTACTTTTGGCATACGTACTTTATACACTACGTACTTTTGCATACGTACTTTTGCGTACGAACATTTGCGTACGTACTTTTGGCATAGGTACTTTATACACTACGTACTTTTGCATACAAACTTTTGCGTACGAACATTTGCGTACGTACTTTTGGCATACGTACATTTTACACTACGTACTTTTGCATACGTACTTTTGCGTACGAACATTTGCGTACGTACTTTTGGCATACGTACTTTATGCACCACGTACTTTATCATACTTACTTTTGCGTACGAACATTTGCGTACGTACTTTTGACATACGTACTTTATACACTACGTACTTTTGCATACGTACTTTTGCGTACGAACATTTGCGTACGTACTTTTGGCATACGAACTTTATCGCCTACGTATATTTGCGTACGAACATTTGCATACGTACTTTTGTCCTACGTACTTTAGCGATACGTACTTTAGTCCTAAAATCGCTCATAATAGGTATAGGGGAGAGCGGGGCCAGTTGAACCCAGGCACGTACCCAGGATTTCGCCCAGGAGGGGGCCACCTGCTTTCGAAGGGGCCCCCCACAGTGTATAGGGCCCCCCAGGTTCCCCGGGGGCCCCCGGGAGTCATGAAGAACCTTTCGATGGTGTGGGGGGGGGGGCATAGTGGGTCCGGTCTCTCCTGCAGACGTAGGTGAGAAAACGCCACGTGTGTGGGAAAACGCAATTCAGTTCTTTACAACCTAATGTAGCATTTGGTTGTGATTTCTCGCGTTCAACTTCATCAAAGTTAATTAAAACGGTCTCTGTAACGGTCTAAGCCTTGAGAAAATGTGGAAATTTGGAAAGTAAAAATATTTTTGCTTGAGGAGTGTGCATGAAACGCACGGCATTTTATGAGCGAGCGCCTCAATTACTGAACATCCTCCAATTCCGGATATGTAGGTATATAATATAATAGTGGGGAATAAATGTCTCGTTATCGGAATTCCACTATCTGGCAACAAGCCCTATGTAAACGCGGCTATTATATGTTTCACTAGGAATCGAGCGCAATTGTACTTTTAGCCAGAAAATAAATGTTTGGGTAATTCTGGGACACTGTATTAATTGGAGGAATAGGACTTACCCAGTAAACATGCCGACGTCGGCCCGACGTCGGGGTGACGTCGGCAACTCGGCATTGGCATGCCGACGTCGGCCCGACGTCGGTCCAGCCTCGGCACGACGTCGGCTGGATGTCGGATATGCCCGCATGTTCCGACGTCCAGCCGAGGTCCAGCCGACGTCGGGCCGACGTCGGACCGAGATCAATTGCTGAGGTCTAGCAGACGTCGGACGACGTCGGGGCGACGTCGGTCCGACATCGGCCGCTGTTTTGACCGTTAAAATAATATAAAATACATGTTTCATGTTTCATAAAGAGCTTCTGTATTCAAAATATCCTCAGGAAACTCAAATCTTCCTCCACGCCGCAACCCCCTGATCCGGACTGGACGGGAAACTTTATCCCATTTGGGATTGCCCGTAAGCCGAGCTCGCCCGTAGCCGGGTGCGGTGAGTGCTTGGGGGCTGCTCGGCCTATCCTTTGGTCAGGCTCAGCCCCGGCAACTCACCAGGGCCGGGCCCAGTTCATATAGAAATGTATGTATGTATGTATGTATGTATGTATGTATGTATGTATGTATGTATTGACGCCAAAAGCCTTCCACATATGGCGTGGCGATTGGCCAGTCGGCAAGTGTCACTTTGCCAAAGTGCCACTTATCAAAGGGACACTTTGGGCAACGTTGGTGCAGGTGTGTAAGAGTGGCTATATGAATCCATTGTGGGGTCGCCCTTTCCAATAAGTGTCACGTAACAGCAATGGGACCAGGGACTCTACACCTTTTTACGCCCAATTTAGGCGGAAGTGCGCACATTTCAGTAACAGTGCAGGTGATTTCGACGGTTCGGCATAGAGCGTTCATGTATTGAATCGCGGCACGATATTCGTCATCGTGTATCCCACTTCGTCATAGAGCAGTTAAAAGTGGCCCGGGTTCAGACATATTAGACTTAGTGCAAATAATTAGTCAGGTTAGGTAATTCAATTTCGACATACGACATGTGCTTACGGCAATGTTCAAATAAATCCAGCACAGTATAAATAAGCGATCATGTAAACAAATCTCGCCTTCTTACGCAACTTAAGCCCACAGCAAAGCTCTGGAGATAATGATGAATGTGGGATGTCACGTGAACGTGAAATGCGCTACACCTTTTTACGGCCAAATATACACCTTTTGTCAGTTAAATTCGGTTGCGTAATCATCCATTTTAGAACTAACGAAATGTGTGTAGACAGACCGCAATATTATGCACAAGAATCGCATAATATCTCGGCGCAGGTCAGGCAGTCGGCGGTAAAACATTCAATTTCGGCACAGCGGCAATATGCTCCATCTCCGGCAATAGCGCAAGTAGAATCGGCGGCGCCAGTACAGGTTTAGAGGTAGCGCACGCTATTTAGCAACAGTAACAACCAAATTCGGCACTGTTCATTCAATTTCGGCGGGTAACCGGAGACACCCAGATGGTTCATATTTTCAGGGGCGCTTCTTGAGCATCAAATGAATCGTCATACAGCTTTGTGGCTTTGGGATATTCTCAGGGGGAGAAAAGCAGGTCATGGTTTGTTTAGCGTCACAGTACCTACCTAAGGCCGTTTCGCTGTTTCCCGTTTCGAATTCTGATGTGAAAATTGATCAGCTTTATTGAGTTAGCACCATTTATCCTAAAAAGATAACATCAGTGGGTTGGTTTCGTTTTTTAATATTACAGTGTGACCCCGCTCCTGTCCGCACATGGCGGACGACGATTGACATGGCAAACGCCAAGCGTTGGGCTCGAGGCAAACCCCGAATATCTTTCATTGAAGCACGTCTGTCCTGTTGTCACTGTGTGTCAGGGTTTTGCCCAAAGCATGAACCCATTTCATCAAAAGGTGTTATTTTACTCTAATGGTTAATTTTGGCATACCAAAGCCATTCTTACCATGCAGCGTCATAGGATAAATGTTAAAATTCCGAAATTATTGGCCCTACCAAGTCTACACAAAACGACACCCATGACATCAAACGTCCCTTACCTACTGTGTGCAGAGGGACACGAAAATAAATTCAGCATTCCGTTTCGTATCACCACTCCTCCCCTCACTCCGCCCCACCCCCATGAACACCACCAAAAGCTTAGCGCCGACACTCTAAACCGTCCCATGGACAAGACTCGTAGTTGCGGCAGGTGTATCTTTCTTCGCCCCCCCCCCCCACACACACACACATCAAACAGCATCTGACTGTCCATCCGGCGCTCGGGGCATCCTTTCAACAACCGCGCGACGACACCGGGCGTCTCTGGCGCACGGGCGGGGTCAAAGTTCAGTAGTCGCGTGCCCTGTCGGCCTGGCTTTGTTCTCCGCCGTCTTCGTTATAGGCAGCTACCTGTGCACTTATGTTAGTTCTTCCTTGATAAAAATTAATACATTGTAATGTTTTGTTTAAACCACAGGAAGCACGAAGGTGAAATCATGCTCATTGCTGGCGAATGCGAATGGAATATGCGGCCATAAAGGAGAGGGTGGAGGGCCGGAGTAGAGGAAGTTGGGGCAATGCCGGAGTTGGGGCAAAGCCGAAATTCGAGATATTTCGAAAACCGTAAAACATGGATGCCACCTGTCAGTGATGCTCTGAAGCTTAAGTGACTACAATTATCGCATGTTTGTTACGAGTCGTCATTCGGAATACTTCGACTGTGAGGGCGCCAAGAGCGTTTTCAAGGTACGTTTCCCTTGTACTACATGCGCCTTTGAAGCTGCATTTTTTACTCATTATGCTACCGTTTGTCTGGCCAATTCGGTCAAGTAATCTTTAGCATGTCTTTGCATAAGTGTGCTGCCTATTTGAAATTTATACAGCACGTTGAAAAGTTATGGGCCTGCAAATGAAAGTATGGCTGGCTGGGGTAATGCCGAAAACGTGCGATTACGCACGTGTTAAAAGCACACTACGTGGACTTTACTGCTGTAGAATAGCAACGCGTATTTTTAGTCACACAAATTACACTTTCAACCGACACAACGGCCTGTTACCTATAAGGAATGATTTACCTGGCATTTTCTTATTATATCACACAATTATAACTTCCAGTGTGCACCGCGTCCTCAAGCTCTTGAAACGTGTGTCAGCTTTGATGAATTCTGGATAAAGTTTGAGATAAAATGGCAAAACATCAATGTCGGCATTCCCCGTAGATCATTTCTCCCATTTTCGGCTTTCCCCGCAGTCCGGGGCAACGCCGAAAAAGTCACTTCTTTGATATTTTTAGTTTGTGCGCTTAACGGTATGCGAATTCATCAAATGCGCCTGGTATGTTTGAAAGGCAAAAGACTGGCCTCTCGAATGACGCCAACAAGAATAGCGTATGTTGTCTACCTTGCGTGCTACGGGCGTCAGAAAAAAAGTCTTCGGCGTTCCCCCAACTTCCCCTATAGTATAAGTCCATACAATGAGACGGTGGCAACAGTAAACACCTTGAAAAACGCTTGACTTAATAACAATGCTCCAACAAGCCTATTTTGTAAGCGAGAAGTCTCTGCCTGCTTCCAAACAGCCGCCGAAATTGAATGAATATCGCCGAATTTGGTTGCTGCTGTTCTAAATATCGTGCGGCAGCCTCCAATCTCCAGCGGCATCGCCGAAATACAATGCGGACACGCCGAACACGGGCGCCTTTTGCTGGTGCGCCGAAATTAAATGCTCTAATGCCGATCACGGCTATCAGCGGCCGACATGCAATGCTATACTGATACATAAATTTGCGGGCTGTCTACAAAGAATCCGCTAGTTCTAAAATGGACGCGTACGTACCGAAATAAACTGACAAAAGGTGTAGAAATAGTGCACACAGTTCAGTAATAGTGCAACCGATTTCGACAGTTCGGCATAGTGCACCTCTAGTTCGGCCAAGTGCATGATATTCGGTAATAGTGCACACGTTTCAAAAGAAGAGCAATCAATTTAGAAGATGGTGCGTTCAAATTCAGTGAGCCGTAGGTTCAATATCGTCATAGTGCACGGTTTCGTCATGTGGCCTGATAGTCGGCGTCCAGCAAAGCAATTTAGGCGATGTTCAAGTGAATTCGCTGCTGGATTGGGAAAATATTTTTGAAAGCCCCTATCTGTCTGTCAAAAGTAGCGTGAATCTTGGCCATAGAGCTACTCAAATGCAGTTTCAGCTCTCAGGAATTAACTTATCATTAGTCTCGCTCTAAGAACTCGGTGACACGGTCAAGTGGCGGTCACGTGGCATTCAGGGCTTCTGAATCGGATGCATAACTTCGTTGCTGGTTCAAAAAGATCAGAAATGCTATGAATTCTTGTTATCGCCTTTCAGCATCGTGGCGAATTTGATTGAACAAAGCCGAAAAAATATTGCTCATGCCGAACATAAAAGCACCCGACGAATGATGTGCACTATGTCTTATATGATTGAATCTAAGGCATCCAGATGAAACATTAAATACCCTCTACCTTTTGCATCCATAACAGTGCAGCTGGCTTCTTGACTTTTTTGCGTTGCTGACCGACTACGAGTGCCATTGGAGGCTCAGGTAGCGTGAAATGTCAAATAAAAATTGTTATTACTTATTTATGCAATGCCGGTGTCACTGAACAGTGCCTAAATTACATGCGCCACACCGAAATTGAAACGATCTGACGAATAATGTGCGATATGTCTAATATGCCTGAACCTGGATTACTCTAACCTGCACTATGACGAAATGGTTGCAATATGACGAATGTCGTGCCGCGATTCAATATATGAATGCACTATGCCGCACTGTCGAAATCGCCTGCACTATCTCTGAAATGTGTGCACTGCCGCCTAAATTGGGTGTTTTCATTAGATTCATTAAAATTTCAATAATTTCATTAGCAGTGAAATTTCAGTAATTCAGTAAAATTTCATTAGCAGCTTGTTTGAACGGCACCACGCTGCACTTGATGAACAGCAAGAGCGTTGTCAAAAATATTTTCTAGATGGGGCACCGAATTGACTTGAAGGTTAACCCGGCAGTTGCTGGGGTATTTCGCCACCCACCGTTTGCTGGGGGGGGGGGGCGTTAAACGCCCCCAGCCGATAACTCGAGAACCAATAGGCGCAGCGAAACGCACGAGGCGGCAAACGAAAGAACGCGACGAGACGCTTCAGATGAGTACTTTTAAGTTGAATTTTGAGGTCACAGGTCGGGTCAAGGTCAGGTCAAACACCTGAAATCGGGCTTTCAGTAGCATGGACTTTAGGACTTCGCAATGGGCGCCTCTCGTCATAAACTCTGTCAAAACGGTGCACAATCCATCATACACACAGAAAAATATTGACACCGTTAGCGGTGTAATTGCACAGTACATATCTGAGCACTTGAGGAAAGTTAATTTAGTCCCTTCCCCGCTTAAATTACTCGCGCTTCTAAATGAACACCAGGAAGAAGGTAATAGAACACTGTTAGGAGGGTTGGGTGTTTTACTACATGTTGTAAAACACCCAACCCTCCTAACGGTGTTCTATTACCTTCTTCCTGGTGTTCATTTAGAAGCGCGAGTAATTTAAGCGGGGAAGGGACTAAATTAACTTTCCTCAAGTGCTCAGATATGTACTGTGCAATTACACCGCTAACGGTGTCAATATTTTTCTGTGTGTATAAGGCCTAAAAGAGTGTCAGCTCCATGTAGGGGTCAGTCAAGCATAGGTCAGGGTCAAGGTCAGGTCAACCGGGTAGGCACATATCCCCGAAAATCAAAACTGATATTCGCAGCCTGTGACACATGTTTTATAGGTAATTTGGGGCGTAGAACACGATGGTGACATTCATTTTATCATATGTGTACGTGTTTGGCTCAAAAAGTTCAATTTAAGAAATGCATGTATCATGGTCGTAAAGTAGTCACGAGAAATTGTCAAGATTCAGTTCAAGATTATGGAAAATGCGGAACAATAATCAATAATCGAAGATAGCCATTTGATAGATCATGGTATTGGCAGTCTAATAGCGTTTACGGCATGTCTGTATGTCTGTTCTGTGATTTTATATGATTTTTTGAACATATGCCGTTTTTGGTCGAAAACTCAGAAATCATGACGTCACTAAAACCTCGATATCTCAAAAATTTTCCGACCGATTTTTTTTGAAGCTTTGTCACAATACACTTCAATCAATTCCCTACAGGTACCCAAAATTTGGCGCGCCTGCGGCGCGCCGTTTTTATGCTATGGCCCGGCGAAAAAAGTGGGGGCGTTTAACGCCCCCCCCCCCCCAGCAACTCGCGGGTTAACTAAATTGCTTTACGGTACGCCGAATACCAATGCATATGACGAAGCAATGCACTCCGGCGAAACTGAAATCGCAACTACTGAAAATGAATGCATTACCTTTTAAATTGCTTGCACTGTTTCGGATCGGAACCGTGTGCACTATTACTGAATTTCATGCACTCGGCCGAAGTAGCGGTGCACTATGCCGAACTGTCGAAATGGTTGCACTATTTCTGAACTGTGTGCACTATTTCTATAATTGGCCGTAAAAAGGTGTATATGAACTGGACCCAGGGTGAGGGTGCTCGCCAAGAAGACCAATGTCTCCATCCTATGACCCTTCCGGCTCTGAAATAGTCTTGTCAGACCGAAAGGGCATAACCCAACAAAACAAACCTAATTCGTTAGCTGGCTGCGTGGTGTAGTGGTTAGCGCACTAACCTTGCGTTCGAATGATACGGGGTTCGAATCCCATCGCCGGCTGATGCTTTTGGCGTGTTGTCCCAGTAAACTTGCCGACGTCGGCGACTGGGGGGCTCGAATCCCGCCGCCGGTTGAGATTTTTGTCGCGTTGTCCCAATAAACATGCCGACGTCGGCCCCGTCGCACAGTGGGCCAGGCGCTTCAAAAAAGCGGAATTAAATCAATGAGCACAGCTGCGGTGCCAAAAAAGATTCGTTACAGGGTAAAATATCATGCTAAAGCCGAATCCGATATCCATTTTCAAATTTGATTGGTTACGCTAGGTCACTGACCTATGACGTCATTATTTAATTTCTGCGCTGCACATATGCCTGGGACAGGCGGGCACTATGCCGCCTTGGCCGCGCGTTTGCAGTCTTTTCGTGGTTTCAAGCGTTCAAACATGTGATATGATGTTGGTCCCATGCATTAGGGTGGGTGTAAAGGTCACCTGAAGGTCAGGTCAGGTCATTGACCTTCGATGACCTCGGTTCACTTTTTCGAGTTTTACATGTTTCTGGGCTAGTTTTTGGAGCTGAATTCGAATTTAGGAACCATTTGAACATTTACGAAGTAGTTTTGGTGCCTTCGTAACATGTTACGAAGCTGTCAGAGGCGGGTTGACACCTACTACGAATACCCGGCAGGACCCGTACTGGTTGACCTGACCTGAGCTGACCCGACCTGGCCTAAATGCATGAAGACATCATCTGTGATCAAAAGTAACATGATATTCGTGATCAGCATCCCGAAAAACCCCTTAGCAGCCACGCTATACGACGTTCTAACAGGTCCCGACTTTCGGCCATTGACCTGACCTCAGAGGTCACCATTTGACCTATGACCTTAAAACCGGGTACCGTTGGCTTCGTCTCGTGACGACCTACACGATGGTTTTTTTCCGCGAGGCTCTAGCTCAATTAGGGGCCAAACGCGAGGAGGGTCGCATGCCCCTGTGCCGTCGAAGGATGCAAAACGGCCTATGCCGGCGAGGGTTAAACCCTTATTTGTCCATTTCGCGCAAAAATGCGCAAAATATTTGCATTGGGCAGCAAGCTATACACCTTGAGGAAAGTCAGGCAGCAAATATCTTCGTGTTGTTCGGTGACGTTTTCTTTATATCCTTATATAAATTCATTGCGTCGTTGCACTACCACGGTTCCGAACAGGCACTGTAAACCCCACCGCTACTAGTAAGCATGAAATAGTTCCCGGGAACTTGAGTACGAGAAACATGCGCAGAAATACCGGCTGTTTTTTTAAAGCTATTTTGTACGAAATTACTTTAATGATTTTACACTGAGAGCTTTTGAAGCGGGGGAACGGAATATGGTACACAGCAGTCATTTCCATCTCCAGTCGGTAAGTCCTACTTTGCGACGTTATAGCATTATCTGCCTTGACATTGGGGAAAGGAAACTTGCTTATTCGGAAACTTTGGACATTTTTACAATACTCTATCCCATAATTACAGGAATTTCACCGAAGTTGATTTTCGACTTAATTCCGCTTTTTTGATGCGCCTGGCCCACTGTGCGTCGGTCCAACGACAAACGATCTCGTCAACCTCGGCAAACGATCTCGGCCCGACGTCGGCTCGACGTCGGCTGGACTTCGGGTGGACGTCGGAACATGCGGGCATATCCGACGTCCAGCCGATGTCGGGCCGAGGTTGAACCGACGTTGGGCCGACGTCGTCATGTTTACTGGGTAGGAGGAAATGCGATTGCAAATCGACCCACATCCCTGTGTTAGCCAATGACGCCTTTGGGGCCAAGGTTGGGGGCCCCAAAGCGATCAGGGGCCCCCAGGCGACCAGGGGGCCCCCATGCGACCAGGCCCCCGGCTACCAGGGGCCCTCTAGTTGACCAGCGGCCCTCAGGCGATCAGGGGCCCCCAGGCGACCAGGGGATCCCAGGCTACCAGGGGCCCAAGGCGACCAGGGTCCCCCAGGCGACTAGGGGCGACCGGGGGCCCCAGGCAACCAGGGGCCCCCATGCGACCAGGCCCCCCGGCTACCAGGGGCCCCCTGGGCGACTAGGTACCCACAGGCGATCAGGGGCCTCAATATCATGCAACCAGAGACCCCCCATGCGACTAGGGCCCCCTAGGCGACTAGGGGCCACAGATTATCAGGGGCCCATACGACCAGGCCCCGGGCTATCAGGGCCCCCTAGGCAACTAGGGGCCCCCAGTCGATCAGGGGCCTCATGCGACCAGAGGCCCCCCATGCGACCAGGGCCCCCTAGGCGACTACGGGCCACAGGCTATCAGGGGCCCCATGAGACCAGGCCCCCGGCTACCAGAGGCCCCCTAGGCGACCAGGGGCCCAGGAAACTGGGGGCCCTTGGATGACTGCAGGGGCCCCTCGGGTACCCAGGGCACATAAATGAAACTTAAATATCAATTTTTCTTCTGAGTAAAAGACGTTTTATCCAGTGTTTAAAAAAATATCCTGGGGCCTGAGGGGCCCCCTGAGCGCCTTCGGCGCTCAGGGGGGGGGGGCCTTGGCCCCCGTGCCCCCCCCCTTGGGTACGTCACTGGTTGAACCACTTTTTATATATTGACATGCACAGCGAGATCTAGTTGTCATATCGAAAAATGCACAATGCCATGAAAAAATATGCTCTTTTGGCTTTATTTTAAGATATGTAAAATTATGTTTCAAACATATTTTGCTGCCAAACGCATGCTTATAAAACAGCTCTACGCCCGTTTCAAATGACCCCGATGCGAGGGTCAATTGAACCAGCCCATGGGGTCAATTGCACCTATGGGATGTTTTCCTCTTAAAGGCCACTTTCTTAAGGAGATATTTTGTATGGTTTACTTTTCCAAATGCTACTTTCAATAGGTCGCTGGAAAGCTAAAAGTGCAAAGTTCCTCATAATATAGGTGACATAAAGTATACATAGACTATAGTCTATGTATATGTCTAAGTATACCATATATGGTAAAATGGGCGGATGAGGAAAATGAGAAATATCTCAGGCTATAGTGTGCTTTCAAGCAAAAGGCTGGAGAAAAAGGGGTCAAAAATTGAGCTCTATGAAACTACTATTTCAGTTTAAAAGCTCATTTCAAAGGTGGACTATTTCCTTTAATGTTTACAGCCCTGAACAATAACCATTGCAAAGGTCACCGGGGTCCATTGAAACGGCCTGTGGCCCTGTTTCAACTGACCCTCAGAGAAGCGTTTCAATTGACCCCATCCGCTCCTGCCATCTCGCACGCGCCGTAAAGCACATGTCAAACGAGCTGGAGGGACGGCATCATGCTGAATGAAGGGCCAAGTAAGGTGTTATTCCGGAGCCAGGAGTTCTTCTTTCAGCAAACAAAGGTATATGAGATATCACAAAATATTCATAAAAACGACTTCTCCCAAACCGATAGGCGTTATCACGAGTGTATTCGCGGCCATTGGGGCGACGTAAGAAAAGAAGAAAACAACTGGCCCCAAGAACTTAAAATTATCAGTTAGCATGCACCTTTTCCTTGATCTGTAGAGAATTAACCATTAATTGCCAGAGAAAATTGCATTTAAAATCTTCCATTTATGCTTTTTTCATCGTTTGCACGATATGTTCTCTTACTAAGCTAGAAACACTAATTAGAAATAGTTCCCGCATCATCGTCAAGAACAATATGGAAGGCTTGAAGTGAATACAATAATCTAAACGGTTTTGTAATCTATCTGAAGACACTTCTAAAATTGCCTGTAGAAATATTGAAGGCAAAAGTTTAACTTTTTCACAAGACGGATGTCTATAAACCTATTCAACGTGTGACAACCCAGCCGGTATTTCGTCGCCTACAGTCCAGCTTTCCCTAGTGACCGATAGAGGCGCTGCTATCGATGTCCGCCCGTGCCGCCTAACGCGCCCCTCAAAAACACAAAAACAAGTGTAAAATCAAAATTACCGTCCGTTTGCCGCCCAAACGCCGTTGACAAAGGAAGTGGTCGAGCGCGGATGCGCAGTGGTGTCGGCAACGCCATATGTTGCATACTGTTGAAAATAAAGCCATGTTTCATCTGACCCCGTGTTTCAACTGGCCCCGCTCTCCCCTACAGGCACCAAACCGTAAAAAAAAAAAAAAACGTAAAAAGCGGCCGATCGCGACGAAACTGATGACCAAACTTTCCAGTGCCCGCGCGTTTATCAATTTTACACCTACCCTGAAAATTTCATGACCCTGCAGGCGCGCACACAGGATTTTAGAATGCCATTCACGGTGCCCCTCCGGGAGGGGCAACGTGACACGACTTGCGAACTGGGCCCTCCACCATGCCAAAAGCCTCCCCCCCAAAAAAAATACGGTCAACGGGGTTATCCCGCACCGTGAATGCGCTTTTCCGCGGTGCTATAGCTCTCTTGGTTCTCGAGTTAGCCGTTGGCAGTTTCCAAAATTGTTGAAATAGACTACATTTGACCTTTGATGACCTCTGGCGACCTGACCTTTGACCTGACCCAAAAATGACTGAAAGTGTTTCCGTCATTTTTTGACGCACTTTCGAATACCTCTTACAGTCTTACCGCGTGTCGCCACGTGGCCCAGGAGCCGAATTACACGGGGGGGGAGTGTTCAGAACCCCTCCCCCCGGCCCGGCACGGAAGTTTCAGAGCACCAGCTCGGCGCGGGCTAAGGGGGGGGGGCATGGCGCATGGCGCCCGTGCCCCCTTGACTACGTCCCTGTCACAAATAGAACTGACCTTTCACGATCCCTCCATCACCCATCCTGATCCGCCAGTTAGCAGAGCCCCAGCCAAAACGTCGATGGCCGGCCGAATTTTCCAGACAGCGTACCTACTGCGCATGCGCAGTGGCCGGTCAAGGTCACTTGGGTTGGCGGGTTGTGGCGGCACTACGCTACAGCCAATCACAGACGCGGGGGCGGTGACGTCACATAGTGAAACGTCAAGACCGATGACGTCATGTGCCCGCTGACGGGCCCTGTTTCGCAGCCGCTGCCAGCACGCTGCTATTATACGGTAACTATTTCTATGATTACACGTGTCAAATTGGGTTTCAATGGAGGCATCAACAAAGTCGTATCTCCAACATTACCACGATCTGTGACGTCAGCTAGCGAAATGCGCTGGCAGCGTGCTGGCAGCGACCAGTTAGCCTGCCTGTTCACGAAACTGTCCCAGTGCAGTGTGGGAACTGGGAAGTCATCTTCCAGGTTCGATTCCCGGGCAATGCTGCTAACTGGTCGCTTTGCTTGGAACAGCGTGAAAATGTTCCGGTTAGCACTTGGTTCACTGGATATGGTTTGGTGCTTAGCTCAAACCAAACAATTCTGGGAAATGATATAATTTATAACGGGGAAGGGGTGAAAGAAGAAAGGCTATTAAATTAAAGCGAAAGGCTTCCGAATTTATCAGGCCCGTAGATTAGTGGAACAGCCAGCGAGGTTTCCAGATTAAGCACAATTTTGTCTCATAACGTGTCATAAAGGTAGGAGAGAGCTCGAAAAGCGTATTGTCGAAAATCAGCAGGCCTTTTCTCATATAAACACGGTTCAGAATTTAAGTTTATCGCATCTAAAACAGGCAGGCTACGAAAATCTCCCATCGGAAAACCACGGCAACTGATTGGTGGGTGAAACCACGCCCACAATTGGTGACTCATCACTAGGGATTAACCGTGATTGAAATCGGACGCAAATCACCGGCAGCCATCACGCCAGAAACACGCAGATAAAATTCCGCACGTGCAACAACCGTCTACCGCAGCTGGCCACTAGTCTCCATCTGGCATCGGCGAACACGGATTTATCAGCAGAAATCCTCCAGATAGCGACCTTCTCGCGAAATATCGCTAGTACAACGCCTAAACCACGACTTTCTGACACAAAACCTGTCGAATTATCCGAATCAGTCCGGATCTAGGCAGGTTTACACACGCCAGATAGCTAGAAAACACATCCAGTCAACGATACGATATAGAGGAGCTTATCACGACACTACTTCAAAAAATAAACATGTCTCTCCAGTCCCACACGTTAGCCCAGTGTTATAAATGACTCACATCAATCAACATTTGCGGCCTGACACCAAGCCAGCGAATACATCCGGTACATTTCAATCATCCGGTTCTAACAGCACCATATACGTATAGATAACCACTTTCACGCGCATACTATCACATACACATGTTGACCGCAGCACCCATCACTGTAAGCACTGAAACTCACACTCACTAACTCGTCACTCACTAACTCGTCATTCTCGCTCTTTGGTGAGAGAACACACACAAACTCGAAAGCAGCCCGGCGGCCGCCGTCGCGGTCACCGGTCCCATTAGGCACGTGTTTTGGTGCGTCTGCTTTTAAATTAGGACAAAACTCCCTATACAACACCTGAGCTCTGCGGCTGCCCTTCCCGCGTCACGGCACCACAGCGACCCAATCACGAGCTTGAAGCAGGGCGCCGATCGGAGCGCGCAACGGTGGCGTCCTCTATACCGCCGATCGCAGCGCCACCTATAGGGGCGACCGCAGCGCCACCTATAGAGCGTCCAGCGGCCATCAGAAGTCCTCGTCCCAGCCGGATAGCTCGTCCGGGGGTGTCTCCAGATCCCGCGAATAGCAGTCGAAGTTGGACGCGTCGGTCGGACCCTTCACCTGTAGTAGACGAGAGACACGTCACGAAAACGGGTCACGATAAACATACAGGTCACGAGAATCAAGCGACGGCTGAAGTGCTAACAGAGCATCTTCTTCAGCGATAAGCCTAAATTTAGTTGTTTATTTCATCGCAAGTTTTGAGCCTAATTATTCATTAGTCACCAACTTGCTTGACATAGTAAATTGTAGCCCAAACTTGCGGCACAACCTGAAATTAACACCAAAAATAATGCAACACATCGTGGCAGCTAAGATGAGAACCAACAAAGTTATCCAATTAGCACTCCCATGACTCCATCCAACAACAACGTCCGCTCTATATAAACATAACCTCCTCATGCCTCCACGCTCATCGCTCGCTCTCTCTAATCGTCTTCTCTAAAGGACTCGCCTGTGGTATGATAGGAGGGGCAAGCTGTCGGGATCGGAGACCCTCCCAGTCGAAGCCCTGGAACCACCGGTGCTTCCGGATGTCCTCCACACCGTTCCGCTGGTAGCCTGGCAAAGGGAGAGATCAGTCAGTGGGGAGCGAATAATGTAAGAATGTGGTCGGTTCCATCGGAAGAAATGGGATCCGAAAACCGTTCTCTAGACTCGATTCCAGCACGAAATATAATGCAACGATTTGGTCGCGGCAAGGTAGCAACATTAAAAATACGGGGAGTCAATAGCTAGGCTAATTTGGCAAGCTTCGGGTACTCGACGTTAGCATTCTTATCTTGTATGTAATTGTCAATTTGAAACTATCTTTGATCATTATAAATCGCATATTTTAACCCTAGAACGCCTAGGGGGGGGGGGGGTTGTATCAACCCCCCCCTGAGGTTTTTTCGAAGTGCACGCTAAACGGCTTGTCGTAGCGGGCTGAAATTTTCAATACCCTCTGGGGCAACCTTTGCGCATCTTTTGCCGAAAAAAATTGATCAGGTCATGTCAGGTCACGGAGTTATGACGTCATAAGAGGTACAGCCTCCGGCCGACAGTTACCAAACGTGTGCGCCGAATCCCTAGGTTTTCTGCCGGTGATACCCACATTGTTTGATGGATCATGATGAAACTTCCCATGCATGTTGGGGCAAGCATTGGCTATCGTGTGGTGCAAGAAAATTGACCGGGTCAGGTCAGGTCACGGAGCTATGACGTCACAAGAGGAACAGCGTCCGGTACTATTTTTGAAAAGCGCCCGAACCACTATTTTGCTAATTCTTGTCACCTCAATGGGAATATGCAGCAATATTAGCTTCTATAGGGAGCAAATGGACCTCCCAAATCCAAAAATACAATCAGATTTCAAAAAATTAAATTTTGATTTTTCGAATTTCTGCCGCCGACTGTGACCTTGCCGACTTCCGGCGCTCCCAACGCGCCATTTTTAGAGCTAGGGAAACGAAATACATACCAAACGATAGAGAATTGATCAAGGAACACGATAGTGAAGGTTTCAAGTCGATATCTCCCACCGTTTTGCCGCAATCGCCGCGGAAAGTTGAAAAAGTTTGATTTTTTCGGAAAATTTGACCTTTGACCGGTCATAAGTAGGTCAAATGTTGACCTAGGACCAAAAAATATACCACCAATCGCGAGATCTCGTTGAGAGCAATCCGTTGGTTTTTTCCGCTAAGCTCTACGACCTTCCGTTTCGAAACGCCAGGGGGGGGGTCGTAACAACCCCCCCTGGTCGTTCGTGTTATGAGAAATGGCCTGGTCGTGCGAGGGTTAACCTTGGTTCCAATGGCAAGCCTTTTAAAATATTCTCTCATCATGTGACAGTTCGGTTAAAGACAACATGTAAGAAAAAAAAACTTTAACAACTCTCTTCCCTATTCCGTACTCCCTCTTCAGCCTTCTCTCCCACCTCTCCCTCTCCTTCACTGACCGAGTCTCTCTGTGGGCACGTCCCTGCAGAGCCGTTTGATGAGCTGCTCCCCGGACCTGGGAATGTTCCGGGGGAAGTCGATAATGTCGATCCCCTTCAGGATGATGTTGTACGTCTTCATCGGGTCCGAGGCCGAGAACGGCGGACTGAAAACGGATGGTACAGCGCGTTATTTCTTGGTGGGGTGTCACTGGAATCGTTACTACACAGGGTATTTTGTCGGTAGTGATAAGCCACCTCACCAGTTTGGTGGATTTACAAGACATTTTAACGATACACATTACACTCATAGTCAAAGTTTCACTCAGTTTCACAACAATCATCAAACTTTGTTTTTGACTCCTGTCACCCATCTAATAAAAAAGCTTTGCGCCTCCTAGGACCCCAGTACTCCAATAGACGCTGCCCTTCGGTGTCACCCCATAGAATGATCTTCATACACCACGACCGTCTATGCTACTAGACACGTCCCACAAACTTCCTTTCCATTGACAATAGACGGTGACCGTCTATGCTAATAGACACCTCACAGACCGTCCTCAAAAGACCGTGATCGTCTCTGCTAGACCGTCCTCCCATAGACCGTAACCCCTCCGTCTACTTACGCTCCGGTGTATAGTTCATACATGAGCACCCCCAGACTCCAGTAGTCCACCGCCCTGTCGTGGCCCTTGTTCAGAATCACCTGACGAGCGACGGGCCAGTTAGGTGGTTTTTAGGGTTAATTACGGCTCAGAGATGTGCGTGATCAGAGATCAGAATCAGTACATACGGTTCAGAGATGAATTGCATCACATCACACATGAAGATTATACGAGCATATCAGCGAGAAATATAATCGTGAAACAAACAGCACTGGTTCGTAATTTCGTGAATATTATTGTCATTTTACTCTGAACAATGTATACCTAAAATTGTAGGTAAGTTTATTGCAAAACGGGGAGCATAAGAATTAGGTACGCGATGATAAAAACGACCAACAAGTAGTATCAAAATTTTTCGGCAGTAACTTACTAAATTTAGTAAATCAATTTATAAATCAATCGTTCGATCACCGTAAAAATCATCCAACCCAGCCATTCATGTAACCGCCACATCCAGCCTTCCCCCCGTCCCTCCCCCCCCCCCAAGGATCCGGGCCCCCGGTGCTCGCCCGCAGAAGGTATCCTCCGTAAAACCCCAATCATTGGTCGGTCCGATGGCCGTCTGATACCGGTCCAATCAGCCCATTTACATTCCGATCTGACCACCCGTATTACGGGCCGGGATATTCAGCATTGGAGGCCTAGATGGCCAGCTGGGGTAGCCGGCTGGGAGGGGTGAGGAAATGGCGCGTCTGAGACAGGGGCTGGGAGGGAGCGGCTCCTTAGCTGGAAAGGAGAGAGGGAGAGAGAGAGAGAGAGAGAGAGAGAGAGAGAGAGAGAGAGAGAGAGAGAGAGAGAGAGAGAGAGAGAAGAGAAGAGAGAGAGAAAGAGAAAGAGAAAGAGAGAGAGAAAGAGAGAGAGAGAGAGAGAGAGAGAGAGAGAGAGAGAGAGAGAGAGAGAGAGAGAGAGAGAGAGAGAGGGGAGCTGCGGAAAAACGCAGCTAAGTCGCAAAAAGATGTAGAAATAGACGGGAACCACCACGCTGTCTTCTTCGGCGTAAGAGGGTAATTAATCATGCTGCTCATTAAAATAACGAGCAGCGTAACACAGACACAGTCCCCGTCTATCGTATAGTCTCTCTTGAAAGTATCGGCGACTCTGAGGGAAGGCGCTGCCTGTCCCAGCCGCGGTTGAGCGGAAAAGTTTGAGAGCCACTGGAAGCACTGACCGAAGCCTGACACGCGGAGGCAGCCAGCGCGGCGTGGCGAGGGGAGTGGTTACGGACTGCGGAGGGATAGGGGGGAGGTGGGAGTCGCCGTCCGCTAACTGGTGATGGCAGTAGGCATGTAGTCAACGAAAGCCGACCTACTCGCAGAGGATTTGTTGAGCTTTGTTTCATTGCAAAGTTAATCATTTCAGCCGTCATCGGCACGACTGCCACATATTTTTGTTGTAAAATCCGGAAACCCGTGCCCGAATACGAAAAAAAAATCGGTTGCACTCACTTGCACCCGCTAACAGAATGCATCCGTGGTTGCAGACCCGCGAAAGGGTTAAAAAAAGCAAAAGTTCTCTCTCTCTCTCTCTAGCCAATTCGCCAATTCGCTCTCTAGCCAATTAGTCCTATATTTGGAGTTCTCTCTTTTTAATGAGCTGGTTAGTGAGCGGCGACAAAAAAAATTTTTACTGTTCAGCCGTCTTCTTTTTAACCCGCGCACCGACGGGGGTCTGCGCCAACTTAGTACCGACGGGGGGGGGGGCGGATGACCGCCCCCCCTGAGATCTCGAGAACGAAGCAAGATAGCGACAAGCGGTAAACGGCATCGGATACGCACGGTCAAGATCTACAATTTTTACTAAGGTCATTTTCAGGTCAGGTCAAAGATGACGTCACAGGGGTCGAAAAAGTCAAAATGGCGGCGCTAAATATGGAGAGAGTTTTTCTCGAATAACTTTCGAATTAGTCAAGATAGGAACAAACTAAGGGCATCATCGTGATCCTCTCGTCAATCCGCATCGAATGATATATATGTTGACCTCGAAAGGTCAAGGTCAAAGGTTGACCTCAGGTCACGTGACCTCGAGGTCATCATGTATATCATTCGATGCGTCTTGACGAGCTGAACACAATGAGACCATCCACGCGTCTGTATCTTGTTCCTGTACGGAGTTATTGGCCAAAAACCTTTGGTGACCTTTGATGACGTCACATGACCTCACAGGTGCCCAACAGCAAAACAGACCTCAAGGTAGTGAAGGTTGATCGTATATGAAGTCATGTATGGTATATGGGGCCATTCCGACCCGTTTTAGTGGTAAAAACAGGGAGTTGATTTTTCCCCCATTGACTTATAATGGGGAGGTCGCGAAATTGACCTGACCTTAGGTCACCGATATCAAAATTCCGAGATATACAAATTGTAGCTACTAATGACCTAATAACATCCTGCGACTTTCAAAGGCCTCCGACATCTACTGTAGCTCGGCACGGTGACAAAGTTGCAAAAAGTGACTTGAGGTTGGTCATTCAAAGTGACCTGGTGACCTGACCTTGAAAGGTAGGAGGTTCAAACTTGCACACCATGTGTAAAATGATAAGGAATAGTCATACCAAATTTCGCGGCGCTACGCGCCGCGGTTTTCCCGCTATTCGCGAAACCTCAGGGGGCGGATATCCCCCCCCCGTCGGTGCGCGGGTTATTTTAAAAGCCCTATTTGATGCCAGGCTGCCCCC